>NW_021913719.1:0-1263 GCF_006229205.1 Suricata suricatta | reverse complement strand
GGCAAACCATAAGAGATCCTTAAATACAGAGAACAAACTGAGGGTTGATGGGAGGTATGGGGGAGAAGGGAAAGTGGGTGATGGGTATTGAGGAGGGCACGTGTTGGGATGAGCACTGGGTGTTGTATGGAAACCAATTTGACAATAAATTATATTAATTTTTTTTAATGTTTATTTTCGAGAGAGAGGGAAACAGAGGATCTGAAGCAGGCTCTGCACTGTCAGCCCAGAGCCCGATGCAGGTCTCCAACTCAGGAACCGCGAGATCATGACTTGAGCCGAATTTGGCTGCTTAACTGAATGAGGCACCCAGGCGCCCCAACAAACTGTAGTTTTTGAGAAAAGCACCAGGTTACCTTTCAGAGATGCCACAGGCCCAGTCTTCCCTCTGACTCATCCAAGAGGCTCTGCTGTTTATGCTTTCTTAAATCACTATTATTCCAGAATTATTATTATTAACCATTTTTGTTCTCACTAAAATCAGCCATAACTCCCACCCTTTGAGTCTCTAGCTTCTGCTCACCTCTTTCTCCCCTTATTTCTTTTTTCTCCACTTTCCCTCTTCACATAACCTTAACCCTTCAGGGGAGATTTTTTTTTTGCCCCTGATGTCCATGCTAGCAGCCTTTAGTGCCTCCATAATTACTCCCTTCCCATCCTCAACATTATTTCAGACCTCAGGTTGTCATCTCACCAAGAATTTTATGACAGTCTCATCTTTTTAATTTTTGTAGTATCCCACAATGTCCTTTTTCCTGCAACCACCTCTCTCTCCCCTGCCCTCCTCTCAAGCTGATCTAAGTGTAATTTCTATTTCCACAGTACCCCGTGATATTCCCTTCCCTCTGCCAATGCCCCCTCCCCCAGGCTCGGTTAGATATCCAAAAATACCTAATACACAGTATTTTCATAGTATGCTCTGATGCCCCTTTTAAGTTTCCTCAAGCTTAGTTAAGCATCTCTTGGATTTTCATAGAATCCTGTGATAGGGATAGGATCCTCTTTCCTGTCTCACCCCAAAGACAGGTCACATAAGTGTTTCTAAATTTTTACAGTACCCCGTACTCACTCCTTATTACAGCATTTACCACACTGTCAGTTTACATATTTGTCTTTCCCGTGTAATCTAGAACATTCTTTAGAACTGAGGGCTGTGTGCCATGGAAGATCCTCAGAACCTAGACTGGTGCCTCACATGAAGCCGGTGGTCAATAAATGAACAAGGTGTCCTCGTCATTGTAGTTTTATTTTTTCTATATTGTG
>NW_021913718.1:0-1263 GCF_006229205.1 Suricata suricatta | reverse complement strand
TAGGTATGCAAGTTGAGTTTTCTTTCTATACCTATCTATTCCTTAAAGGAATCCTCAAATATTAATATAAATCTCTCTGCTTTATCATTCCTTCTCCCTGATTCTCTCTTTTTTCTTGGAGCTTGATGTGATGATGGGTGGGCCATCTGGGTCTTGGGCTGCTAAGTTAGCTTATCAGAAGCCTGTGTCATGCTTACCACAGAGATCTAACAGCATTTTCTTTTCCCTCCCTTCTCCCCTCTTCCCGCAATCCACTGATCCCTTTAAGGGTATGCAGAATACTCTCTTATACTCAGTTTCCAAGCAATGATTCAAATTAACACACATACACATTGACACATTGTGCTAACTAATGTGGTAAGAACTGGGCATATAAACATAATCTAAATATCTGCTGTGGTCTCCTGAACATGTTAATCTTGATTAGTCACCACTGTAATTTAAGTTCAGAATCCTTCCAATAACTTCTATTACTTCTTTCCTCATTTTTCTGACTTTGATTCATGCGTCAGTGCTCACCTATTGTTTCAGACCTATGTCAACCAGTAGACAGGTATAAGTCCTGTTGCTATTACCCATGAGCAATTGAATCATACTCAAAATTTTCTAACTTAAAAACTTTAGGGGCACCTGGGTGGCTCTGTTGGTTGAGCGTTTGACTTTGGTTCAGGTCATGATCTCACAGTTCATGAGTTCAGCTGTGCTGACAGCTCAGACCCTGGAGGCTGCTTGGGATTCTGTGTCTTCCTCTCTGTCTACCTCTCCCCTACTCACACTCGGTCTCTCTCTCAGAAACAAAAACAAAAACAAAAAAAACAACCAACATTAAAAAAAATTTAAAACTTTAATGAAAAGTTGAAGGATGATGAGGAAGGATCCCATTACACACTTTCTTGTTTTCTTCCTTCTTTTTGGCCCATTTCTCTTACTCGCCATCCTGTCAAATGACTTGACCTTGACCACTTGACCTTCTCTACCACACACACCTTAAAAATGTAAAACTACACTTTTTTACATGTTTCTCCTGTACGGTGCAACTCCAGAAATCAAAACTACTTCCACAGAGGGAGCTTTACCCCTCCCTTCAAGTGTAGACAAATTAGTTATTCAACAATTAATAGTGTAGCTAAGTAAATGTGAACATGGACATAGACAAGTCTCTAGGGAAATTTGGAACTCCAAATTAACTTTAAAGAAGGTAGAAAATCTGCATAGATTAGAGTTGGGATATCTCAATACAAGAAAATTAAAGGTAGTCAAATA
>NW_021913717.1:0-1263 GCF_006229205.1 Suricata suricatta | reverse complement strand
AGCAGCTTTGTTTGTAAGGGCTAACAACTAGAAGTAAATTAACTGTTTTTCAACTGCTGAATGGATGCATTCATACAGTGGATTCAGCAATGGAAATTCAGCAATGGAAAGAAAAACTTACTGAGACAACATGGAGAAAGCTTACATATGCATTTTGTTAAGCAAAAGAAGCCAGACTTAAAAAGCTACATTCTCTACGATTCGTGTTATATGACACCCAGAAAAGGCAAAACAATAGAGACAGAGAGTAGATTATTGGTTGCTAAGGGCTGGACGTGGAAGGAGAAGCTGCCTACAAAGGGGCTTGAGGAGACATTTTGGAGCAATGGAAATGTCTGCATCTTGATTGTGGTGGTAATCACCCTGTTCTATGCATTAGTCAAAATTCACAGAACTGGACACTTGAAGTGATGAGTTATTCTGTATGCAATTTATACCTTAATAGAAAAAGAAAATGTTTTTTTGAAATCTTGGCTTTGGCATCAGACTGCATCTAAACCTTGGCTCCTCCACATTTCAGCTATGTGACCATAAGGTTACATAACCTTTCTGTGTCTCATTTTCTTAACTTGTAAAACAGAGCTAATAACTGCAGAGGTTTGTCGAGAAAATAATAAAATGATGCCTGTAATTGTTTATCACAATGCCAGACCATACAAGTGCTCAATAAGCATCAGCTATTATTTTTATCCTCACATTAAAGAGCTAAGAGGTTGCTAGGGCATAGGTTTCTAGATAAAATTGTGTGGGTTTCTCTTTTAAATAGGAAACTGAAGTTTTATTAAAGAGCTCGTTAGAAACACTAGAGCCCCATTAAAAAAAAAAAGACATCTCTTCTACTTTTCAAGCAAAATCGAATTGCCCACATGAGTTATTTGCAATTATTTTTCTAAAATATTGAGGATGGGTTCCAAAGGATGTTTATTCATCTTTTATGAGAGAATAAAGGCCATATGGGGTAAATTTCAGTTTCTGGAGAATAAAGTGAGCAAAACACAGATAAACAAGTAAATAACCCTATAGAACCTAGATCACAGTATCTTAGCCCCTACAAGCCACTTGACATTTACCTTACATCTTGGTACCCTACTTATAGATTATTTCTCTATTCCATGTTCTTCTATCATATTGAGTACCACTGACATCCATCAATGGCTCTGTGGATGACTTTTCCAACATTCTATGTCCTATATCCATGGCCACCTCATGGACATGTTATAAGCCAGACCATCCTAATGTGACACCTTAAGTTCCAGGGCCCAC
>NW_021913716.1:0-1263 GCF_006229205.1 Suricata suricatta | reverse complement strand
ATGAGTGGAAAATAAACATTACTAGCCTCAGATTTCATTTTACCACATTTTCAAACATGTATTGAATACTTAGAATGGTAGTAATTAACCAGTAATAATCTACTAATGAACTATTTGAAATGCACAGAGTTGTTTGGGGTTGTCAGTGACTGGGGACAAGAAATGTTTAGTGTGTATGAGGATCATGGACAATACACCTATTGCAGTGTGTAGGACAGTCATTCACCATAAAGAGCTATTCTAAAATATCAAAAGTATCCTCACTAAAGGATACTGACATATAGGTTCAGATCTATACTGGGAAGGGCATGATATTTCTAAGGCAAAATAATGCTCTCCTCTGTGAGAGACCAATAGTTTGGAGTTATAATGTGTATTATAGTCCTGACTATACATTGGACGGCACAAGGAACAAAGGAACTAATGGTGGAAAATGGAAAAAACTGTAGAAAAGGAAATAGCACTGTTACCACTCCTGCCCTGGAAATTCCCTACAATCTCACCCTTGCTCTAAGATCCCTGCTGCTTTGTGCCATTAGCGACCTGTCTAAAGTCTGGGGCAATGTACTGGATTGGCATGACAGAGATTCTAGTTCTATATCCTAGATGTAATAATCAAAACATAGAAATGCAATTATCTTTTCTGTGGGACACACAGTAAAGGTCTTCCAAATGTATCCTTAGAACCTAATTCCTGGAACAGATGAATATATTACACTACATGGGAAAAAGACTTGGCCAGACATAATGAAGTTTAAAAGTCCTTGGGCTGGGAGAGTATATCAGATTATCTAGATGGGCCCAATTTAAATATATAAATTTTTAAAATCAGAGAAACTGCAGATTCTGCTCAGAGATATGACACAAGAAGGACTTGATCTGTCATTGCTGACTTTGAAGGGAGAGGCAATCACTATCCACACAGTACAGTGGGTTCTAGAAATTGGAAACTATTCTCAAATTTCAGCCAGCAAGAAATGTAAATTTTAGTCTGCATCTGCAAAAATCTAAATTCTAGTAACACACTGAGCAAAACTAGTACTCTTTCCTATAGACCCAAGAAGGGAACAGTCTGCTAACACCTTTATATTAGTCTGGCTGAGACCTATACCACTTTTGACTGAAAAAAGCTAAAATAATAAATTCATGCTGTTTTAAGGCACTAAGCTTATAAGAATCTACTATAGCATTAATAGAAAAGCAATCCAACCAAATAGCCAATAAAATTGCTCACCTTTTGCCCAAACTGTAATAATTAAAGGT
>NW_021913715.1:0-1263 GCF_006229205.1 Suricata suricatta | reverse complement strand
GGAGCTACTGAAGAATTTTTATTTAATCCAATGTGAAGGATACATGGAAGGAAGGTAAGATTGGAGACTGGTAGGCAGTTTGCTGAAATTCAGATGTATGTGTAAGGTTTTACCACAGCAATACACAATCCAAAATCTTCGTGGCTTACAATGACAAATACTAATTTCCTCCAAAACTTTTGTATCTTACAACAACAAAAATTTACTTCTTACTCATGGGTCTGCTGGTCAGCTATGGGTTGGTTTTAATTCAGTTGGGCTGTGCAGGGCTGAGTGTGGCTTGGCTTGGCTCCAAGACATGGCAGATCATTCATGTCCCATCTTGGGACACAGGATGAAAGCTTCTCTGGGTCATGCTCTTCTACTGATGGATGACAGGAGGGCAGGGGAGATGGGCAGGATTATTCAATATCTCCTAAAGCCCCTGCTCAGAGCTAGCACACCATCCCTGCTGCCCACACCACACTAATCACTCACATGACCAAGTTCAATGTCTATAGGATGCTCAACCTCTACCCATAGGGTAAGGAAGGGGACAGTAGATATTTGCTGAACATATTAACTCAATCTACCACAACAGGCAAAAGATGATGAACACCTAAACTAAGGTACACAGAGTAAAAATAGATAAGAGGAGATTAGGAAAGCTGAGATTATAATCAGAGTTCTGGGGTCCCACCTAGTTGGGATGGAAAGGGATGGACTGTCTTGTCAGGACACTAGGAAAGTAAATCAGAAGCTTTAACTCAGGGAAGTGTCTGATTAGATTTGGAGAGTCAATTTAAATTAATTCACTAATTTGAAAACATTAGGCCAAGATGAGAAATAAAAATCTCTCGAAAGGAGCTAATGGAAGAGAAGATTGCAATGAGTGAGAGGAGCAGAGTCAGTATTAAACTGATCTCAGTCTGCAGCCATGAGCATCCTGGGAGTTCTGGAAAGGCAGCCCCAGAATAGAAAGACAATGATAGAATTGATGTAAGAAAAAAGGGAGGGGAGAATTTAGGATGACTCTCAGTTTTCTAGTCTAAGAAACTGGGCGGATACTGTGTCAGCTGCTGAATTCTGGAACACAAAAGGAGAGAGCATTTCAGAGAGATATGGTAAGTTCACTTGGGTTTGGTTTTTAGATTTGGACCATCTAGGTGGACATAACGACTGGAGAGTTGAATATCAAGCTATAGAGCTCCCTTGTGTCTTTCATCTGTTTTCACATCTTAAGATGTCCTCTCTCTTCTCTATTAACTAACCAAAGTCTTAAAT
>NW_021913714.1:0-1263 GCF_006229205.1 Suricata suricatta | reverse complement strand
GAGGGAGAAGGTCTTGGAAATAAGGGCAAAGGCCTGGGAACAGCTTTCTAGGTGGGCACCGTGACTCTGTGCCCGGTGACCCTGATGCCAGTACCGACGGGCTTGTCGATGGAGCCCCCGCATCCCCACGCCTTGCCAGGCAGATGGAGGGACTCAGGAGGGCACACCGATATTACAGCACTGCCTCTGGACAAGGGACTGGACCCCTCAGGCCACTGTCCTGCAGGGCACCCAGCAGCCCGCGGTGCCCTCTGGGCATGGTCTTGGCTGGTGGAGAGCTCAGGCCTAGGTTCCTCCCTTCACCTGTAACATCACCCCCCACACCGAGGTACTTCTGCTCATGACCTCTGGGACGTTACAGGGTGGGGACATTTAGTACAGGAGTTCATGTGAGTTTTTAAATAGATTACAGTCTCTCAACTCCAAAGTAAAGAAGCCCATTAATAAAAGAATAATTGTGGACTAGAGTTTGGGGAGAGAGACCTCTGGTTGGGGAAATGTATTCCCGGATCCTGTCACTGGCTGCGTCCACGGGCACCAGACAAGAGGGGGCCCTCAGAACCCATGAGCCACGGCTCTGCCGGGTGAATCAGTCGGACAAATAGGTTCCTTCAATTCAGAAGAAATGGTGGCAGCGACATCTGTCACTAGGGAAGCCTGGCCCCTCCTTCCGTCTGTGTCCCTGTGGCCACACGCTCTGGGCCCTCCCATTTGCCTGGCTGCTGTCTGGTCACACCTGTCTCCTGACTGAGGGCTGACAGGTCGTTGCAGGTGCCCGTCCCCACCCCCAGGTTGAGGGCAGGAGGCTTCCCACCCAGAGAGAAGGGCGGAGCAAGGCCGGCCCCACCCAGCCAGGTGACCTCCTGGTGGCCAGCCACAGCCTCGTTCTGCGGAACCAAAGTGGGCAATGCGGACAGGACAGAAGCTTGGGTCCCCGAGCTGATTTGCCATTTCCCCCGGAAAGGCAAGACGCACCTGCTTTCTGGCTGGAGACGCTGCTCACGTCCTGAATGATGTGCGCAGGGTGCCCTGGGGTCTGGGTGTTGACAAGGCTCGAATTTGTCCAGAGGAAGCTGGCTGGTTTGCCCCGCTGGGCGCCGGGGAAAATTCCCGTCCCCTCCTCTTACCTGTGGGTGCTGCGTGACAAGTCCCTTCTCTTGTCCCAACACAAAATCATAACCTTCCTGCATGTTCATTAAACCTGTTTCCATCCTCCTTTTCCTGAATAATGTTCTCAGACCGCTTGGCAGCACAGGAGACAAT
>NW_021913713.1:0-2528 GCF_006229205.1 Suricata suricatta | reverse complement strand
TATAATGCAAAGGTTTACAGATGGCAACATAGCGGTCGTAGGACATAGCTGCCAGAAGGAAAAACTCCGTAATCCCCAGTAATATGTAGAAAAATAACTGAGATATACAATCATTATAGGAAATGGTCTTTTCTTTGGTTACAGTGGTGATTAGCAATCTGGGGATACAAGCACTTGTGAATGAAATTTCCAGGAAAGAGAAATTACGGAGGAAGAAATACATTGGGGTCTTGAGGTGAGAATCCAGTAGCGTGAGGGCAATGATGGTCAAGTTTCCTATCATGCTCAACAGGTAATTTAGAAGTAGAAATAAGAAAATTACAATCTGCAACTGAGAGTTATCTGTCAGTCCCAGAAGAATAAACTCTATCTGCTTTGTATGGTTCTTCATTTCTCTTTTGTGATGTCAAACAAATTCTAGAAATAAAAAAAAACATACAATAATAAGAAACTATCTGAGTAGCCTTATATGCAGAAAATGATATATGAAAGGATCCATATTCACAAACACACTTATTTATGAGGTAAAACTCTATGAGGCTGAAGATATGATCTGGAACCATGCAGCAGAAACTATTTTTAAAAAGCACCAGAGAAGTCAACACGGCTTTGAAAATTGACCTGCAAATTCCATAACATTTTATTTTTTCACCCTTACTTACAAATTTCTGGCTCATTAGTAAGTAGTTCCAAGTTTGTCCAGTTTTTATATAAATTAAATAAAATCTTGGTTCCTCATTCAAAATTAATTAATTCATTTTTAATTATTGACTTTGTAGAAATAAAATATGCCAGTATAATGAGTTAAGACCTACAGTTAAAATCTGGATTTCAGATTTCTTTGTTTTATTAATTTTTTTAATGTCTTTTACTTATTTTTGAGAGACAGCGTGAGCAGGGGAGGGTCAGAGAGAGAGGGAGACACAGAATCTGAAGCAGGTGCCAGGCTCTGAGCCTTCAGCACAGAGCCCAACACGGGGCTCGAACCCACGAACCGTGAGATAATGAACGGAGCCAAAGTCAGAGCTAAACTGACTGAGCCACCCAGGCGCCCCTAGATTTTAGATTTCATATTAAAGGTTGTATTTGCTTAGAGACCCATTATAGCCTCTTGCAACTTTTCTATGAACTACTGATAAAAACATAAAATGACAAAAGAAAAAGAGTCAGTCAGTTAAGCGTCTGACTTGGCTCAGGTCATAATCTCACGGTTATTGGTTTTGAGACCCATGTGGGGCTCCTTGTTGACATCTAGTAGCCTGGAGCCTGCTGTGGATTTCTCTCTCTCTCTCTCCCTCTCTCTCTCTCTCTCTCTCTCTGCCCCCTCCCTCTCTCTCCAAAATAAACATTTAAAAAATTTTAATGAATAGTTAAAGAATATCCAAAATAATAAATTGAAACTATTACAGGTTCAGCAATGTGAAAAAAAACCCACAAATTTCTAAAAAGGAAAAAAATATTGAGAATATATAATGCAATCTTTACCTCTCTCAAAGGCAATTCAATTTCCATCTTACATATATGACATATGCCATGGCAGAATTTGAGTGAAAAGTAGAAAGCAATTTAAATAGATTAAAATTATCAACTCTTTAAATAGTTTTATTCATGCAGATAATTTCCTTTTAAAGTGAGGACATTGATGAATATATTCCCATTAGAAATATTCTAAATGTAATTTTAGATGTAAAATAGCAAAAAAGTTTATAGAAACTAACCGTATTTTTATAAATGTCTACATAGGCTACATGAAGGTATGATGTCTGTCTACATATACAAAAATAATAGCAATATAAAATAAAGGACTTTCAGTAAGTTGTTAAATTATAGGCCATTTATATTTTTCATTGAAAATTCAGTCATTCTTGGTAGCACATCCCACCAAAGAAACCATGCAATAAAACATGTTTTTTCAAAATTCTCTAATTTATTACTTTATAACAGCAAAATAAAAAATACTGTGAATTGAAAACACTAATTGATTATATATTTTAGAGCCATATTTTCAGTTGAAATAAATCTAGTGATGCACTTTACGTTCCTCTTAACCCAAGGAAATCTTTGCTATCGATTTGCTAAATAACTGCCAAATAAGTAAGCTAATCCCAAATAAACTCAGAACATAAAAACTGGCAGAAAGAAAAACCATATATGTTTTCTTTCTTTTAAATAAACATATTTAATCTTCATTTTCTTATTAATTTTCCAATCAATATCTTTACCTGTTTTGAAGTGTTCTTTTTATTATTAAATACGTAATACTTTCCTTGTGCATGATTTTTCCCACGACCTCATATACAAATTCACAAACCCCACTATCAATGATAAGTTTTCATTGCTCAAAGTGTTCATCATAGTTAGCACCTCCAAAAGAGCTATTTTTTCTACTTTTAAAGAACATATTAACATATGTGAAGCCAATTCTCTGAGAAAAGTATCCTCCGACTTTGTTATATTTGACTGACTTGATGAGTTGTTCAGACACTCTTTCTCTGGAGAGTACTAGGAGACTCTTCATTCCCTTCACA
>NW_021913712.1:0-1263 GCF_006229205.1 Suricata suricatta | reverse complement strand
ATTTATTTGAAGACATAAGCCTCAATATATCCTGAATCTGGGGAAGGAAACAAATCGAAATCCAGAACATACAGAGAGCCCTCAACAAACTCAACCTAAGGAGGTCCACACCAAGACATACAGCAATTAAAATGACAAAAAGTTGGGGCACCTAGGTGGCTCAGTCAGTTAAGCGGCTAACCTAGGCTCAGGTCATTATCTCACAGTTCTGGGGTTCGGGCCCCGCATCGGGCTCTGGGCTGACAGCTCAGAGCCTGGAGCCCGCTTTAGGTTCTGTGTCTCCCTCTCTTTCTGTCCCTCCCCTACTCATGCGCTGTTTCTTCTCAATAATAAGTAAAAACATAAAAAAAAGAGAATATTTTAAAAATGACAAAAAGTAGTGATAAAGAGAGAATTCTAAAAGCAACAGGATATAAGAAAACAGTTCCATACAAGAGAAACCCCATAAAACTATCAACAGATTTTTCAGCAGGATTTTGCAGGCCAGAGAGACTGGCATGATACATTCAATGTGCTGAAAGGAAAAAACATGCAGCCAAAAATACTCTATCCAACAAAGCTATCATTCAGAACATAGAGAAAGATACAGAGTTTCCCAGACAGACAAAACTTAAAGGAACTCAAGACCACTAAACCAGCCCTATAAGAAATGTTAAAAAGCAATTCTGAGTACAAAGACTTATAAGTAGGAGTAAGAAAAGCAGAAAGCACTAAAGCAGTAAAAAAGAATTAGTCAATGGATTCACAAAATAAAAGGATGCAAAGCATGACATCATATACCTAAAATGTGGAGGGAAAAGGAGTAAAGAATGGGTTAAAACTTAAGTGACTATCAAAGTAACAGATTGCTATATGCAGAAAATATTATATATAAACTAAGGGTAACCACAAGTCAAAAATCAGTAATAGATATTGAGATAAGAAAGAGAAAGGAATCTAGGTACATCACTAAAGGAAGCCAGCAAACCATGAGAGAAGAGAGTGAGAGAAAGAACAGAGAAGAAATACATAAAAAGACATAAAACAAGTAACAAAATGGCAGTAAGTGCATACCTATCAATAATGACTTAGGATGTACATGGACTAAACACTCCAGAAGACATAAAAGGTGATGGAGTGGATAAAAATGCAAGGCCCATCTATATGCTACCTTTAAGAGACTCATTTCAGACCTAAAGAAACATGCAGATTGAAAGGGAAGGGAAGAAGCATTGTTTAAGCAAATGGAAGTGAAAAGAAAGCCAGGATAGCAATACTTACATG
>NW_021913711.1:0-1263 GCF_006229205.1 Suricata suricatta | reverse complement strand
CTTGGCCTTCCCCACTGTGAGAGCTCAGACTCCTCAGGCCAATGATACGGAGGATGAGTTCCCTACTACAAATATGTCTATCCAAATTACTCAGCCCAAGACTTGGGGCATGACTATTGAGTGGACACAGTGGACATATTTGGTACCTGGATTCTCCTTCAGTCAATGGCTTCCAGATCTGAACACTTACTTAAATCAAAGGATCATAATATTTTATTGGGTACCCTCAAATTTCTAATCATTTATTTCTGGTTCATTCTGATGACACAAATTGAATAGTTGTCAGTTGCCCATCTAGTTTGTCCTTAGAAACAAGATACTCTTTCAATTATCTCCATGACTCTCTGTAAGTCAGATTTCCTTGTCCGTTATTCTAAACTTGCCTCTCATTGTGATCATTGGATCCCATTGCCCTCGGTTTTAGTGAGCTACCATTGTCTTTGTTATTGGAGAACTTAGTTCTGTGACAGCTTCTCCAGATATCAGGCCTGACCTAGGAAGGAGAGCCCCAGCTGAAGTTTTTAGTGGTGCTGGTGTTCCTCTCATCAGGATAGCATAAAAGTCTTGGTAAATGATGATGTATCCTCTAAGCTTTCCAGTAAAATATAATTATTTGGTGACTTTTTCTGGCTTAACATACTGCATTTACTTTAGCAAGTCTACTTTCTTGTTCCATTTAATCTCTTCCTACCCCATTTTCTCTGCAATTCTGATATTTCAACCTCACTTAGCAAGGGCTAGATTTTCTTCAATATCTCTAAGAACTATTCTAGTAGGGGGTTTTACAATTTCTTTGGTGTCCTTGTCAGAGTGTTGAATGCTGTATTTCAAAAGGGTGGGCTAAAATTGATAAACTCTCCTTATTAAATCTTGTTTTCTAGCCCCCTGATCAAACATGCTTGGAATCTATTTCCATGGGTACTTCCCTGGTTCCTACTGAGACTTGCTGAAATGCAGACCTTTCCTCTCTTATCAGGCCCAGCATCTTCAATCTGGCTTTGCTGTGACTTAACCTTTTGTGGTAAGCTTAGTGTTTGGGAAGGGAGATATGAGCAGATACTAAGAGGGAAAGGAGTGAGCTAGAAAGAAGTGTTATGTCTAAACATGGAGGGATAAGGCACTTCTGCTGGCTAAGAGAAGCTGCAGATAGTGGGTCTGGTTCTCAGCTTTTTCTTTCCTCTTACAGGCAATGAGAACATGTTTGTGTGCTACCAGGTAGTCCTTCAGGCTCTCACATGTGGTTTTTAAATTGCATGTTAATCA
>NW_021913710.1:0-1263 GCF_006229205.1 Suricata suricatta | reverse complement strand
GGAAGACAGATGAAATTCTATAAAAAGTCACTGAAGGAAAAACTTCAATAATGCCGCACAGAATGTTGACTGTGGGAAGACAGTCGTAGCTGACAAAGAAGCCAACAGTAGATGTGTGCAGTGTTTTGACAGTAATTAGAGATGAAGAGCTCACTTCCAGGAGAAGAGAAATGCAACCAGTGAGGCAGAGTAGGAAGCAGAGGTGGGTTTACACAGGTGCAATGAAGCTTGCAGCAAAGCCTTCCAAGGCACCAGAAAAAGAGTTAGCCCTTGGGTTTATATGGTTATCTGTTTTTGCAAATTTTTCTGAAGGACAGTAATTAACAGTGGGTGGTTGAGGTCACTCTTAGTTTCCACCCCACCTTAGTCATTGTTATTCTTCTTGTGCTTCATGTTGGAGCCATCATGGACATTTTTTAGATCCAACTAGAGGGAAATTGAGTTGGGCATTCATTTTGTTTGGGTTTAGTGGGATATATTTAACACTTCTGTTGGTACTTAAGTTCTTACTAGCTGTCCTGGTGCAGGAAAAAGCCAGGAATACTCGTCTTGCCTTGTGGATAGACTCACTCAGCATCTTAACACAAAGATGTTTGCATTATAAACAGGTCCTGTGCTCAGGGTCTGCAAGAATGGAGTCATGATGACAGAGGAGGGTAGTCTATGGGAAATTCTTCCTGGTTGTTTGGTAAAATTTCAAGTGAAGATTAACTTCTTAAAAATTCCTTGTCAAACAGAAGTTTGTTAGGATATATTTTATAATGCAAGGTATAAAATTATAAAAGCACCACTCATTTGTGTGGGAATTGCAAGAAATAAAATGTATCAGAATTTCTATTTGTAGAACCTGAGTTTGTAGCAATACAACAAACAGCATATATCTGTGTGAGATCTTTTTTTTTTTTTAATAAAAAACATTGGGTCAACTATATTAAGGGGGAAAAATCTCCCTGTAGGAATTATTACAAAGTGTATTATAGAAAGAGGCAAAGAATTTGCAACTATAACATGTAGGAAAATAAGTTTCAAAAATGTGTTTGTGATAATTAATAAAAATATTTTATCCTATTTAGTGATTTTTTTGTGATGTTTTAAATATTCAATTTGTGCCTAAGTTTGTATTTTTTCAGTTAAAGAGGGCTCCCCTCAAAATTTAGTGACCATTGCTGTTAGCATTTTCAGTCTGTTCAAAACAACTTTTTTAATGTTTATTTATTTTTGAGAGGGAGAGAGACAGAGTATGACCGGGGGAGGGGCAGGGAG
>NW_021913709.1:0-1263 GCF_006229205.1 Suricata suricatta | reverse complement strand
AAAGTAAACCTGACCTTCCATTCACTGTTCCTGTCATTCCAGCGACACTAAATGTGCATTTGAAACCAGAAGGCTTCATGAAATGATGATTCCATTCCTGATAATATATTTCCAAGAAATGCAACTTAAAGAAACTGCTATCTTGAAAGAGCTCCTTACCCAAGACTGCAGAAACAGAAACTAATGTTCTCCTTCCTCTAAGAGTACACAAGGACAAATTCCACTGCGCCCGACATGCAGCTGACCTCAGTCACCAGCGCAAAGTGCATCCATTAAACAAGACAACTCCAGGCATCCATTAAAACAAGACAACTCATTCCCAACCCGTCCCTGGACATCGCCTGATCAGACACAGCTCTCCCTTCCCCGCCGCCTACCCGCATCTCTCCATCCCTGCCTCTGTGCACTGGGTCCTTCGGAATTCCCATTCAGTGATGAGCGAACACCCTTAGACCCCCAACCTCATGTGCTCTGAAGGTTCCACTGACCTGCCTATCTTAACAGAAATCTAGCCACCTCCAGGATTCCAAACCTCTGAAGCCTTCTCGTGTGAAAAGTGATGTCTCTCCCACCCAGAGAGCCAGGAGATAGACCACATTAACACTTTCACACCACCAGTGACGTATGTCTCTTAAAAATCCCTGCTTCTCTGAGCTCATGTCATTGATCTGTCCACCTCTGTCCTTCTCTGCCTTCGTCCCAGGTATGCACAAGGTATAAAAAGCTCTTAACTGGTCTCCTTGCTTCTTGTTCCTTTCTGGTCCAGACTCCCCACAGCAGCAGCTTACTTTATAAAATTATCCATCAGATCATGTCACTCTTCTGCTTAACACACTTCAATGGCTTCCTGATGTATGTACTTGAAATCTGCTTCTTCCTGAGGCTCATGAGCCTCTGCACGATCTGGCCTCTGCCTACTCTCCCCATCTTACCACCTGCTCTGCTCCTCACGTGCTCATCTGCTCTGGTGTGGGGCCTCCTTCTCCTTCCTCAAACTCACTAAACTCTCTTCTGCCCAGCTAAGCAGTCACCTACCATGAAAACTGCACTTAGGAAAGAGGAAAACATCACCAGAAGGCTAAGGAATCGTTTTTATGAGTATGACGAAGGGAGGAAAGAATTCTAACACTGGGACATGGTTTTAAAAAGTCAGGTTTGGAACCAGACCTCAATCCTAATCATGTCACATGCAAATTTGATGGATCACTTTAGAAAAGGTTGTTCTCCCAAAGCTAAAAGGTGGCACTATAAAACTAGGTGGTC
>NW_021913708.1:0-1263 GCF_006229205.1 Suricata suricatta | reverse complement strand
AAAGTAAACCTGACCTTCCATTCACTGTTCCTGTCATTCCAGCGACACTAAATGTGCATTTGAAACCAGAAGGCTTCATGAAATGATGATTCCATTCCTGATAATATATTTCCAAGAAATGCAACTTAAAGAAACTGCTATCTTGAAAGAGCTCCCTACCCAAGACTGCAGAAACAGAAACTAATGTTCTCCTTCCTCTAAGAGTACACAAGGACAAATTCCACTGCGCCTGACATGCAGCTGACCTCAGTCACCAGCGGAAAGTGCATCCATTAAACAAGACAACTCCAGGCATCCATTAAAACAAGACAACTCATTCCCAACCCGTCCCTGGACATCGCCTGATCAGACACAGCTCTCCCTTCCCCGCCGCCTACCCGCATCTCTCCATCCCTGCCTCTGTGCACTGGGTCCTTCGGAATTCCCATTCAGTGATGAGCGAACACCCTTAGACCCCCAACCTCATGTGCTCTGAAGGTTCCACTGACCTGCCTATCTTAACAGAAATCTAGCCACCTCCAGGATTCCAAACCTCTGAAGTCTTCTCGTGTGAAAAGTGATGTCTCTCCCACCCAGAGAGCCAGGAGATAGACCACATTAACACTTTCACACCACCAGTGACGTATGTCTCTTAAAAATCCCTGCTTCTCTGAGCTCATGTCATTGATCTGTCCACCTCTGTCCTTCTCTGCCTTCGTCCCAGGTATGCACAAGGTATAAAAAGCTCTTAACTGGTCTCCTTGCTTCTTGTTCCTTTCTGGTCCAGACTCCCCACAGCAGCAGCTTACTTTATAAAATGATCCATCAGATCATGTCACTCTTCTGCTTAACACACTTCAATGGCTTCCTGATGTATGTACTTGAAATCTGCTTCTTCCTGAGGCTCATGAGCCTCTGCACGATCTGGCCTCTGCCTACTCTCCCCATCTTACCACCTGCTCTGCTCCTCACGTGCTCATCTGCTCTGGTGTGGGGCCTCCTTCTCCTTCCTCAAACTCACTAAACTCTCTTCTGCCCAGCTAAGCAGTCACCTACCATGAAAACTGCACTTAGGAAAGAGGAAAACATCACCAGAAGGCTTAGGAATAGTTTTTATGAGTATGACGAAGGGAGGAAAGAATTCTAACACTGGGACATGGTTTTAAAAAGTCAGGTTTGGAACCAGACCTCAATCCTAATCATGTCACATGCAAATTTGATGGATCACTTTAGAAAAGGTTGTTCTCCCAAAGCTAAAAGGTGGCACTATAAAACTAGGTGGTC
>NW_021913707.1:0-1263 GCF_006229205.1 Suricata suricatta | reverse complement strand
AGCAGCTTTGTTTGTAAGGGCTAACAACTAGAAGTAAATTAACTGTTTTTCAACTGCTGAATGGATGCATTCATACAGTGGATTCAGCGATGGAAATTCAGCAATGGAAAGAAAAACTTACTGAGACAACATGGAGAAAGCTTACATATGCATTTTGTTAAGCAAAAGAAGCCAGACTTAAAAAGCTACATTCTCTACGATTCGTGTTATATGACACCCAGAAAAGGCAAAACAATAGAGACAGAGAGTAGATTATTGGTTGCTAAGGGCTGGACGTGGAAGGAGAAGCTGCCTACAAAGGGGCTTGAGGAGACATTTTGGAGCAATGGAAATATCTACATCTTGATTGTGGTGGTAATCACCCTGTTCTATGCATTAGTCAAAATTCACAGAACTGGACACTTGAAGTGATGAGTTATTCTGTATGCAATTTATACCTTAATAGAAAAAGAAAATGTTTTTTTGAAATCTTGGCTTTGGCATCAGACTGCATCTAAACCTTGGCTCCTCCACATTTCAGCTATGTGACCATAAGGTTACATAACCTTTCTGTGTCTCATTTTCTTAACTTGTAAAACAGAGCTAATAACTTCAGAGATTTGTCGAGAAAATAATAAAATGATGCCTGTAATTGTTTATCACAATGCAAGACCATACAAGTGCTCAATAAGCATCAGCTATTATTTTTATCCTCACATTAAAGAGCTAAGAGGTTGCTAGGGCATAGGTTTCTAGATAAAATTGTGTGGGTTTCTCTTTTAAATAGGAAACTGAAGTTTTATTAAAGAGCTCGTTAGAAACACTAGAGCCCCATTAAAAAAAAAAAGACATCTCTTCTACTTTTCAAGCAAAATCGAATTGCCCACATGAGTTATTTGCAATTATTTTTCTAAAATATTGAGGATGGGTTCCAAAGGATGTTTATTCATCTTTTATGAGAGAATAAAGGCCATATGGGGTAAATTTCAGTTTCTGGAGAATAAAGTGAGCAAAACACAGATAAACAAGTAAATAACCCTATAGAACCTAGATCACAGTATCTTAGCCCCTACAAGCCACTTGATATTTACCT
Source organism: Suricata suricatta (assembly GCF_006229205.1). Taxonomy (NCBI): domain Eukaryota; kingdom Metazoa; phylum Chordata; class Mammalia; order Carnivora; family Herpestidae; genus Suricata; species Suricata suricatta. The sequence goes on along the minus strand of NW_021913707.1, from coordinate 191 downwards.
TACATCTTGGTACCCTACTTATAGATTATTTCTCTATTCCATGTTCTTCTATCATATTGAGTACCACTGACATCCATCAATGGCTCTGTGGATGACTTTTCCAACATTCTATGTCCTATATCCATGGCCACCTCATGGACATGTTATAAGCCAGACCATCCTAATGTGACACCTTAAGTTCCAGGGCCCAC
>NW_021913706.1:0-1263 GCF_006229205.1 Suricata suricatta | reverse complement strand
ACTGGCAAATACCAAGCTAGTTCCAGTCGCTACTGCATAACTAACCATCACTGTGTCAGCCCTGAACTCTCTCATAACAAGATTCTAAGAAAGAGTCTACTTCAATCTCTTTTCAGCTTCTGAGCTTCTGAAAACGTTCAGAAAAATGAACTAGCACCTCCTCTGATGCCTCTGATACAATTCAGGCCCACGGTCCTCTTCTTCAGCCTCTATCTTCTTGCCAGCAAGTTTCTCTCTCCTTTGTCCATACTGCTGTTGGAAATGTAAACGGAAATGTAAATGTAAATGCTCCTCCATGAGCACAATTTGGCTATTGGCTCTCAAGACATGCTGAAAACTATGTAAACTTTGACCCAATAATTGTACTTCAGGTTTGATCATGAGAAAATCAGGAATACCTACTAGATTCTATAACTAGATAATCACAGCAGCTTTATGTATAATGGTGAAATATTGAAAATAATTCAAGAAGATTATAAGCTCTCAAAATGTGTCCTGTAGAAACTGGTCTCCTAACATTCTTTAGCACATACACATACACACACACGCACACACACACACACACAGAATTGGGTGATTAAATGAGTTTAAGACACACATACGATATCCCTCTTTTGAGAAGTCACAACACATATTTGTTAAGAATTTTCTCTAAAGAATTCCTGCACTAAAGAAATCTATTTAACCATGTTGAACTTAGTGTTTCTCAACTTCATCTGGGCCATGAACACCTTTATTATATAACAATACTTTTTTAAAAAAAATTTAGAGAAAGAGAGAGTGCGAGTGGGGGAGAAGGGCAGAAAGAGAGAGAGAGAGAGAAAGAGAGAGAGAGAGAGAGAGAAAGAGAGAGAGAGAGAATCTTAAGCAGACTTCACGGTCATCACAGAGTCCAGTGCAAAGCTCAATCCCACAACCCTGAGATCATGACCTGAGCCAAAATCAAGAGTTGAATGCTCAATGAACTGAGCCACTGAGGCACCCCAACATTTCTTGATATAGTCAAGAAATAGGGCTCTGTGAAATATACCTCAGGAAATACTAGGTTAAGGGGTGCCTGGGTGGCTCAGTCTGTTGAACAGCCTATTTCAGCTCAAGTTATGATCTAACAGTTCATGGGTTTGAGCCCTGCATCGGGCCCTGTGCTGACTGCTCAGAGCCTAAAACCTGCTTCTGATTCTGTATCTCCCACTCTCTGACCCTCCCCACTCACACTCTGTGTGTGTCTCTCTCTCAAAAATAAATAAATGCTAATAAAAAATT
>NW_021913705.1:0-1263 GCF_006229205.1 Suricata suricatta | reverse complement strand
TACAGCTAGAAAGTGGCAAAGACAGCATTCCCACCCAGATGTTCCTACTTTGGAGCCCAAGCTCTTGGCCACCACATTGTATAATAGGATTGGATGGGGGTGGGTGGTTCTGCAGGGAGAGCTAGATTGTGGCCTTGATGGAGATGGGAGGAGCTAGAGGACCATGTCCTGCATGGTCATTCCAATGATAGCAGTAGGCACAGAAATCATGGTACAGAGACAGCCAATGAAGGGCCTGGTACTTGGCATGTTGCTCTAGTTCAAGTGCAGCCTTCCCTTCCAATGTACCTTTACTGTTCTGCCCCCTTTGACTCTGCACCCCAGGCTGGTGAGGAGCGAGTGGACCACCTCACTAGGCTATAAAATATTATGTTTCATGGCCCTGAGAAGCATGTAGAAGTTCTTAAGTTATCTTGATAGGCTACAAGTGTGATGGAGAAGAAAATCAAACTCTACCAGAATACACTTTAGCAAAGTCTGGCTGATTCAGTATTCTGGAGCCTGCGGGGCCAATCAATCCAAAATAAAGGGCAGGCGAGGGCACCTTGCATTCCCACCATGCAGGAGGACAAACAGTACCTGGTAGGTCATTTTGGAAACGTGAGGCAGCATATACCACATGACATTTAGGATATTCTGCTCTAATTCATTTTGGTCCAAACAGTGGGCAGCTTGGGGCGGCATCTAGCCCAATAGAGGCTGCAGTACAAATCTGGTTACTCTAGACTCATGATCCAGCAAACCTACGAACAAATTTAAGTCTTGTTTCTGTCAATCACTGTGAAGGGTCTGAGATTTTATCCCACGTGCAAACTTCCAAGGTAGTTCTGGGTGCTGGGTGAAGACACAGACTCCCGGGATAGAACAAAGGACTGTTAATCACTTCCAGCAATATCAGTAGCCAGAATATCAGCATTTGGGCACCCCATTTTGCACCTGAGGCTCAGGGTAACACAAAGAGCGTGGGGTGACATTTACATGTGTGGTGAGTTACGTTGTGTGAAAGGAACCCTGAACTTAGGGAACCTGAATCTTTTATAGTAGCCAATAAGCATGCTGCCTTGTGCTCTAGAAAGAGACGTTATTTTTTTTTAAATTTTTGTTTTTAATTTATTTTTGAGAGAGGGGGAGAGGGGGAGAGGGGGAGAGAGGGAGATAGGCAGGCTCTGAGCTAGCTGTCAGCACAGAACCCGACGCGGGGCTCGAACCCACGAACTGTGAGATCATGACCTGAGCCAAAGCCGGACGCTTAACAGACTGAGC
>NW_021913704.1:0-1263 GCF_006229205.1 Suricata suricatta | reverse complement strand
TCTGGAAGTGGCCTCTTGTGACGGAGTAGGTCTTCCCAAAAGTAGAGGAGGCAGGGTGTCCCAGAGCAGGAAGGAATTTCCCCCCCCAAACCAAACTAATCACCTTATACATAACCATAACTGAAATTATTTGAAAACATGATACCTAGGTTCCCTTTTCACCAGATTCTATATCTCCTCCCCCCTAGAATAGTTCCCACATAAGAGGATTTAGATTCCTCATCCTAACCTCTTCAACATTCTTTGAATACATTCCTCTACACAAATGCTTCTTCAAAAATGGAACTCAGAACTGAAGGCTCTAATCCAGGTACCAACTGACCAAGGTGATGGAAAAGAGGTTTTACCTCCAAGAGGCATTTTGGTAAGGATGCCTTTGCATCTGACTCCCTAACACTGCACTTTGGAAAAACAGCCCACCAAACCTTTGGCCAAGACATCCCTAAGCCAATTATGAATTGTGCTTTGTCTATAGTTATGCTAAATATTTCTGAACTTAAGTGCCTATCTCGATATGTAATTTCTATCTATTCTTATTCTGCCATTAACATAATGGCTAATTCCTTCAAATTTCATGCCAAACTTCACATTTTCCCTACATGTGATTCATACATTTATCTAAGTTATTGATAGAGGTGTTGAAGAAGCTGTATTAGGTAAGGGTCTTCCTTGTCAAGTTTCTCTCCAAAAACTCATCTTTTTTTGACATGGCTCCATCAACCATGTCATTTTACATATTGAATCCTTTGCAATTTTGCATCTCATCCCTATGGACGTGGTGATACACCGATGTTCTGTCTGCTTCGGTAAGCACTACTTTCATATTTTGTCTTTTGAGGATTTCTCCTCTTTCACGGACCTGTGAAATATTAGCATTCCCCAAGTTTCTATTCTCATCAACTGGGTTTTCACACCACCATTCCTGGGTGGGTAACTGTATCTTTTGTTGAGTGTGAACTTTAAAGGGAATATCCAACTTTTGAGAGCATGTGTCTACCCGATATCCATAAGCTGAGATAAACAGAAACTTGTCTCAGATAGGTCTCTCTTCTTTGCCCCCAACTCACCCAGTTAAACACCATACCATGCTAATTGGTCTCCAAAATATTCCTCAAATTCCTCTCCTATAAGAAGACAGTTTTTAATTTCATCCACTCTTTTCAAATGGGTTATGAACTTTCTTCTGCGCTATCACTTTTGCATAGCATTATAATTACCAATTTTGAAAAAAAGGTGTGTGATGTTTTGGGTGATTTTTGGTTT
>NW_021913703.1:0-1263 GCF_006229205.1 Suricata suricatta | reverse complement strand
AAACCACGAGATCCATTTTTATTTTTTTGGCCTATAATATTGACAAAAATAGTTGATTTTTAAAATATCTATTTGTTTCTTTATTTATTTTGAAAGAGCTAGAGAGAGGGCGAGGGGCAGAACGAGAGAAGAGAGAGACTCCCAAGCAGGCCCTGTGCTGTCAGCGTAGAGCCGACGCGGGACTCGAACCCACGAACTGTGAGATCATGACCGAAATCAAGAGTTGGATGCTTAACCCGCTGAGCCGCTCAGGCACCCTGGCAGAATCACATCCTTTAAGAAAGTTTAGGGGCGCCTGGCTGGCTCAGCCGGTGGAAAGAACATGAGGCTCTTGATCTCTGGGCTGTGGGTTTGAGCCCCGCATTGGGTGTATAGATTCCTTAAAAATAAAAATCTCTGGGGCACCCGGTGGCTCAGTCAGTTCACGAACGACTCTTGATCTCGCTCATGTCTTGATCTCGGGGTGGTGAGTTCTGGCCCTGCGCTGGGCTCCATGCTGGGGGTGGAGCCGACGTCACAGAAAAAATCTTAATAAAAAATTGAAGTGAGGAAAGGTTTTAATGACAGAATCAATACAGTCACGTGTTAAAAAGAGCGGAGGGCACAGAGGGGACCATGCAGCCCCTGCCCCCCTCGGCGCAGCCCTAGTCCTCTCCCTGGAGAAGACCACTTTTAACTTTGTGAACTGTTTTCCTCTCGTGGCCGCGTTAGCTCTGGACGGGCACCGCCCCCACCGGGGTTCTCTGGAAACAAGCTTCGAGGCGGAGATTTGTGTGCCGGAGGCCCACGGGGGACGCGGAAGGGCGCCTGGAAGGGAAGGAAGCAGAAGCAGGGGGCACGAAGGGGCACGACGTCAAGGGAGCAGGAGAGAGCGCGGCCGATGCCGCGGGGCGTCCCGGGCTGGGAGGACCCTCAGGACGGTCCTGAATTGAGGCACCAGGCCCACCATCTAGTCTTGGATGCGAACTCTTCCTGAAAGGGGGTAAGAACTTGGCCAAGGCAGCCGCTTCTGCTGCTGAGGACAGTGCCCGTGGAGGGGCTGCGCCGGGGGCCCTCGGGGGACGGGCGGGGCAGTCCCGGGGGGGCACCGCACGGCTCACCCCTTGCCGTGTCATCGTTTCAACCTCTCCTCCAACAGCCGCTTCAGGACTCCGCTTGGTCTCTTTTCCGGGAGAAGCTTAGAAACGGAAAATCAGTGGGACGACTCGCGGCCCACTGCCCCGCCGCTCTGGGCCCCGTCTGGTAGCCATCTCCCTCCTTAGC
>NW_021913702.1:0-2532 GCF_006229205.1 Suricata suricatta | reverse complement strand
GGACTCGAGCACAGGACTCACCTGGCTGAGTCTGCTCTGAGGCCTGCTGCTGTGGCTGGACCTCACCTGAACAGGCTCAAGACGGCTCTAGTGACCAGAAGGGCAGCGAGGGTCAGGCTGTGGCTGACGGAGTAGACGGTCTCCAGAGAACTGTAGCCCACTGACTGCTGCTGCTAGAGGGCAGAGAGTGGCGTCAGAGCGGGGGCTTTGGTGGGGATGAGGTGGGCTCGCCTAGTGGGTATTGGCAGGGGTGCATGCCTTAAACGCCCTGCCTCCCATCCCTGCTTTGGCAGATGAAGAGATCCAGGGGTCCCAAGAGCAGCTGAGATGTCCCCTTCGGTCCCCAGAACCCTGGCCCTCCCTTCCGTGGGTTTCCACAGACAGGACAGGACTGCTTCCCGGTGGGGGCGGGTGGGGTTGACTTGTGCCTCCTCTCTCTGCTCTTTCATGAGGGGAATGCCAGTGACAGAAAGAGCAGTGACCTCACACATTCCATTTGCCTGTTCTGCAGTCATGTGTCCAGCACCCTTTCCGTGCCAACTTTGGGCTCAGCCCCCCGGCACCCAACACTGTGCCCTTCACACTCCACGTGAGGGCCTCCCACCATGCAGCAAGACAGCCACACAGGGAATTAGAATACTAAAGATGATACCCCAAATTTCCCTTTTGGGGCTCCCAGCAGGAGGGCAATCTAGCCTTTTGGGAGGGGGACAGGACTAATCTGGAATCCAAAGGCTTCTTGCTGGCCCCCTCCCAGAAGCCTCCCTATGGACACATATGCAGGGCCTTGGTCACTGGGCACGGCCCTTGTTTCTCTCCACGTCCCACAGCCTGCTGGAGTACAGGCAAGCAGTTAAGTGGCATTTAGGGGATTTAGATCCTGCCTGAGGACCTGGTGGGCTGTGAAGGCCTCTCAGGAAGCTGCCCTCGTGGAAGGAGTAAAAGCTCTGAGAAGGGTGCCTGGGGGTGGGACAAATGTCACAGGAGACAGACACACATACATACGGGAGTCCCCACACCAAAGCAGTGAGAGGGCTCCTAGCTGAGCACTCCAATGATACTCTCACTTCCCATCAGTATCCCCACGTGGCACTGGGGCCCACATCCATACAGCAACCACTCATGATTTACCTGCTCCAGGGTGCATATCTGTCCTGGGACTGAGGACCTGTCCCTGTCTCTGCCTACTAAGACTCTGCACCTCAGTTTCCCCTCTGCATGAGCTAGGAAGATGCTATCCACCCTCCCTGGCCCTCCAGAACTGGAACAAGGCTCCTGTGAGTCGGTGGGGTGGCCCAGCTCGGGGGCAGAGGGCTGCTTCAGCATTTGCTGCTATGTGTCATCCTCGTGAAAGTCCCCTTCCTGTTCCCTGTCAGGACAGAGATGGGGAGGAGCCCCTGGAAATGCAGGCCTGGTGAGGGAGGAGCCTTGGGGAAGGCAGACTCCAAGTCCTGGCTTGCGCACAGACAGCAATCTTACTCGTTGCTGGGGGAGAGTGGAAGGAGCCTTGCAGGCCAAGGCACTGCGGGAGGGCAGGGGTGCGCTGAGGCCCACCTCATCCAAATCTGACGCCTTGTCATTCAAGCCACAGGCAGTGGGGTAGGGGCCAGGCTCCAGGGGCGTCCAACCCCCATTGGTGCAGCAACAGCTCACATTGTGGCCTGGCTGGAGGGGAGAGGGGGCGAGGGGAGAGGCTGAGGCTGGGAGCAGGGGAAGTCCATGGAATAGGCGTGGGGCTGGGCTGTTTCTGAGCTCAGCCTTATCCCCTGCACCCCCAGTTGTATCAGGCTCCAGCTGCCCTGACCTACACCCCCAGGGCATCACGGGGGGGCATGGAAAAGCTCTTCCGGGGCTGCGAGGGGACCCTTCACCATGAGTAACAGGTCAGAGCAGACATTCCTGGCCTCAGTCTTGCCCCTCGTCAGACCTGAAACTGACCCTGGGTGCAAAATATAATAAAGCAATCTTTGTCACAGCCTGGATTCTTGGTATAGAGTGACCCGTGACCCTTGTCGGGAGCTAAATGTTCACCTTGTCACAGGGCCAAAGGAGCTGGTGCAGCAGATGGTTTCTATGTCCTGGGGATGCAGACGGCAGCCCTGTGGCCGGGCCGAGGGGCTCCTCCGCCATCAGCCTGCCTGGGCTGATGGGCCTGACTTCTTCCCACACCAGGTGTGGCTCAGATGTGCTGCTGGAGAGGGACCAATGGTGAGGCCGCAAGTGGGGTTGGAGGGCACCTGATAAGGGTGCAGGTCTGAAATGCTCATAAATGGAGAAGCAGGGAGTCCTGGCAGGGACCTTCCCGGACAAAGGCACATGTGCAGGGAATCGGGCACCACAGCGCCATAGGACCTTGGGGCTGAACCTGGCTGAGGCTGGGGCTCTAGGGCAGTGGCATTCTCCACTGTCCCTGGGAGCCCAACACTGTAGCAAAGGGACAGGGCCGAGGAGGGTGCAGGAGATATGAAGGCTACCTTGAGGCTGCCCACTCTCTAGCCCTGCAGAGGACTTGAATAGGCAATGGGTGAGCCA
>NW_021913701.1:0-1263 GCF_006229205.1 Suricata suricatta | reverse complement strand
TTTCTGACCAAGCTTGTTCTGAGTAACTTTTAGTTTTATACCCTAAAAAGGTACAAAAATTTCTTCCTCCATATAGAAGAAAATAGCACCTGTCATTTGATGGTGGATATTTTAAAATTCAGTAACATCTAGAGTTTCTGCCATCTATCTTGATAAATTTGTCTCAGATATATTTCCTTTTGATCAATGAATATTAGAAACCAGTCAGTCTTTAACTTTCTTTTATAAAATGCAATCTCAGAAGACAGCCATGATAACATGGAATGCTGGGTATGGAGCCTAGGTGTTGAGTTTTATGGCCAGCCCAGCCATTTACTAGTTTCTTATTCCTGACTGATTCTGGGTCCTTATCTGCAAAATGAAGAGAATGATATAAAATAGTATTGTTATGATTAGTAAATGAGAAAAAGGATGTGCAAATGCTTTGTACACCATAAGTTGCAATGTATATTAGTATTGATTATGTGTCATTTGCCTCCTAAAATCTTACCAATGTTTAAGCGAAAAACTACCTGTCAAGAGCCCATTTTGTGCTTAATGATCTGATGGATGAAAACAAACCAAAGGAAACAAAACAAACAACGGAGACATGGGCCTGCCAGCAAGAAGATAATAGTTCACACAGGAAGAAAAGTAACTTATGTATATGTGGAAAATCAATAGACTTAATTCTAAATAAATCCATAACAAAAAAAGTGTAAAATAGGGTGCTGTCTACATTTCCAAAATCCATAAGTATTTGTGTTAGGAGCATGATTACTTCTGCACAGTTTTTATTTAGAAACACTCTAGCTGAGGTTTTTCAGCTAGACCTTGTAGGTGTAGGGCAATATTTAAGTCAAAGAAAAGAAGAATTGGACTTGAGATAGATCAGAGGTAATGGAAATGCAAGTAGAGTGGGCTGAAGATGAACACGTGCTCTATGGAAAAGATCATGAAGACACCCAGGAAGAAGGGGTCAATTTTAGAAGAGTGAAATGGAGAATGAAAGATTGACTGCAATGGACAGAAACTGTAAAGCTCTGAAGAAAAGATGCAAAATGAAATGAGAAGGAAGAAGAGAGGTGTCAACAGTCCAGTTTACGAAATATTAATTTTGAGGGCCGCCTGGGTGGCATCTGACTTCGGCTCGGGTCATGATCTCGGTTTGTGGGTCCGAGCCTCATATTAGGCTCCATGCTGACAACTCCGAGCCTGGAGCCTGCTTCAGATTCTGTGTCTCCCTTTCTCTCTCTGCCCCTCCCTTGCTCACGAGGTCTCTCT
>NW_021913700.1:0-1263 GCF_006229205.1 Suricata suricatta | reverse complement strand
GCTAAGGAGGGAGATGGCTACCAGACGGGGCCCAGAGCGGCGGGGCAGTGGGCCGCGAGTCGTCCCACTGATTTTCCGTTTCTAAGCTTCTCCCGGAAAAGAGACCAAGCGGAGTCCTGAAGCGGCTGTTGGAGGAGAGGCTGAAACGATGACACGGCAAGGGGTGAGCCCTGCGGTGCCCCCCCGGGACTGCCCCGCCCGTCCCCCGAGGGCCCCCGGCGCAGCCCCTCCACGGGCACTGTCCTCAGCAGCAGAAGCGGCTGCCTTGGCCAAGTTCTTACCCCCTTTCAGGAAGAGTTCGCATCCAAGACTAGATGGTGGGCCTGGTGCCTCAATTCAGGACCGTCCTGAGGGTCCTCCCAGCCCGGGACGCCCCGCGGCATCGGCCGCGCTCTCTCCTGCTCCCTTGACGTCGTGCCCCTTCGTGCCCCCTGCTTCTGCTTCCTTCCCTTCCAGGCGCCCTTCCGCGTCCCCCGTGGGCCTCCGGCACACAAATCTCCGCCTCGAAGCTTGTTTCCAGAGAACCCCGGTGGGGGCGGTGCCCGTCCAGAGCTAACGCGGCCACGAGAGGAAAACAGTTCACAAAGTTAAAAGTGGTCTTCTCCAGGGAGAGGACTAGGGCTGCGCCGAGGGGGGCAGGGGCTGCATGGTCCCCTCTGTGCCCTCTGCTCTTTTTAACACGTGACTGTATTGATTCTGTCATTAAAACCTTTCCTCACTTCAATTTTTTATTAAGATTTTTTCTGTGACGTCGGCTCCACCCCCAGCATGGAGCCCAGCGCAGGGCCAGAACTCACCACCCCGAGATCAAGACATGAGCGAGATCAAGAGTCGTTCGTGAACTGACTGAGCCACCGGGTGCCCCAGAGATTTTTATTTTTAAGGAATCTATACACCCAATGCGGGGCTCAAACCCACAGCCCAGAGATCAAGAGCCTCATGTTCTTTCCACCGGCTGAGCCAGCCAGGCGCCCCTAAACTTTCTTAAAGGATGTGATTCTGCCAGGGTGCCTGAGCGGCTCAGCGGGTTAAGCATCCAACTCTTGATTTCGGTCATGATCTCACAGTTCGTGGGTTCGAGTCCCGCATCGGCTCTACGCTGACAGCACAGGGCCTGCTTGGGAGTCTCTCTCTTCTCTCGTTCTGCCCCTCGCCCTCTCTCTAGCTCTTTCAAAATAAATAAAGAAACAAATAGATATTTTAAAAATCAACTATTTTTGTCAATATTATAGGCCAAAAAAATAAAAATGGATCTCGTGGTTT
>NW_021913699.1:0-1263 GCF_006229205.1 Suricata suricatta | reverse complement strand
CATTGGCTAGAAATGTGTATTAAATAATCAGTTTCTATGTGAGGAAAGTTGAAAAATTTTGTTGAAAAATAATTTCCTATTTCCACCTTCAATCCATCCCAGAAATAAATACTTAGAAATTGAAACTGGCCACAAGGAGAGCCAGTTTATCAGGATCACAAATCAAAATAACTTTTGAAGATACTTCTAGCTTTATGGTGAGCTTTTAAGCCAAATATATTTTAAGAATGATTTGTTTGTAAATTAGTATTTTTTCTGAATTTATTAGTTTGTACCCTCAGTAAACTCATATTTTAAGAATATTATAATATCTTGTATTTGTTAAATCAGTCTGAATGGAGGTAGGTCAGTCTGGCTTAGGCTCAGGTCATGATCTGTGGTTCATGGGTTCGAGCCCCACATCGGGCTCTGTGCTGACAGCTAGCTCAGAGCCTGGAGCCTATCTTTGAATTCTGTGTCTCCCTCTCTCTCTGACCCTCCCCAGCTCATGCTGTCTCTCTCTCTCTAAAAAATAAATTTAAAAATTAGAAAAACTTAAAAAATCAGTCTGAACAGAGACTATACATATATATTCATAAATGAAGGGCATTTTCTTCTTTTGCTGTTTCTAATTTTACATTTCAAGTCATTTTATCTAATACGTAGAACTCTTATAATGTTTAATCAGGGTGATTAATGTTTCTTTTCACATTTAAAAATAAGAATATTTGATTCCCATGTAAAGACTGAACTGTCAACTATATTTTAAACACATAAAAGGCAAATTTTTTAGATGTTAAAAATACATGTGCAGTGTTCTATTAGTCTCAATATGTATAGTATATACTTACCCTTTGATTTTAGTACCCTTTTTCTCTCCTCTGACTTCAACAGTTAGTATAATTTAGAATGAAAATGAACACATTCTTTGAGATCATTTCACAGAAACTTTTTACTTTAAATGTTTGAGGGTAAATCCTAGGAATTTTTATATTTTAGAATCTGGTCAAAGACTTTGTCTAGGGATTTTTGCTGGCTATATAACTTATTTTAAAATGTGATAAATGAATGGACAAACACTGGTGTGCTATCAATGGAAGGACAGAGCAGGGATGTTTAACCAAAGGAAATGGGACAGAGGAAGAATGAACATCAGATGTATAAGAAAAGACACAGAATTAAGGAAGATGTCAGACAAAGGGGGATTCAGCAAAGGAAACTCTATGTGCAATAGTGTGATGACAGTTGGCACACTTCTGACGGCGCAAGAGACTGAAGTGACAG
>NW_021913698.1:0-1263 GCF_006229205.1 Suricata suricatta | reverse complement strand
TATTTGACTACCTTTAATTTTCTTGTATTGAGATATCCCAACTCTAATCTATGCAGATTTTCTACCTTCTTTAAAGTTAATTTGGAGTTCCAAATTTCCCTAGAGACTTGTCTACGTCCATCTTCACATTTACTTAGCTACACTATTAATTGTTGAATAACTAATTTGTCTACACTTGAAGGGAGGGGTAAAGCTCCCTCTGTGGAAGTAGTTTTGATTTCTGGAGTTGCACCGTACAGGAGAAACATGTAAAAAAGTGTAGTTTTACATTTTTAAGGTGTGTGTGGTAGAGAAGGTCAAGTGGTCAAGGTCAAGTCATTTGACAGGATGGCGAGTAAGAGAAATGGGCCAAAAAGAAGGAAGAAAACAAGAAAGTGTGTAATGGGATCCTTCCTCATCATCCTTCAACTTTTCATTAAAGTTTTAAATTTTTTTTAATGTTGGTTGTTTTTTTTGTTTTTGTTTTTGTTTCTGAGAGAGAGACCGAGTGTGAGTAGGGGAGAGGTAGACAGAGAGGAAGACACAGAATCCCAAGCAGCCTCCAGTGTCTGAGCTGTCAGCACAGCTGAACTCATGAACTGTGAGATCATGACCTGAACCAAAGTCAAACGCTCAACCAACAGAGCCACCCAGGTGCCCCTAAAGTTTTTAAGCTAGAAAATTTTGAGTATGATTCAATTGCTCATGGGTAATAGCAACAGGACTTACACTTGTCTACTGGTTGACATAGGTCTGAAACAACAGGTGAGCACTGACGCATGAATCAAAGTCAGAAAAATGAGGAAAGAAGTAATAGAAGTTATTGGAAGGATTCTGAACTTAAATTACAGTGGTGACTAATCAAGATTAACATGTTCAGGAGACCACAGCAGATATTTAGATTATGTTTATATGCCCAGTTCTTACCACATTAGTTAGCACAATGTGTCAATGTGTATGTGTGTTAATTTGAATCATTGCTTGGAAACTGAGTATAAGAGAGTATTCTGCATACCCTTAAAGGGATCAGTGGATTGCGGGAAGAGGGGAGAAGGGAGGGAAAAGAAAATGCTGTTAGATCTCTATGGTAAGCATGACACAGGCTTCTGATAAGCTAACTTAGCAGCCCAAGACCCAGATGGCCCACCCATCATCACATCAAGCTCCAAGAAAAAAGAGAGAATCAGGGAGAAGGAATGATAAAGCAGAGAGATTTATATTAATATTTGAGGATTCCTTTAAGGAATAGATAGGTATAGAAAGAAAACTCAACTTGCATACCTA
>NW_021913697.1:0-1263 GCF_006229205.1 Suricata suricatta | reverse complement strand
GGAGCTACTGAAGAATTTTTATTTAATCCAATGTGAAGGATACATGGAAGGAAGGTAAGATTGGAGACTGGTAGGCAGTTTGCTGAAATTCAGATGTATGTGTAAGGTTTTACCACAGCAATACACAATCCAAAATCTTCGTGGCTTACAATGACAAATACTAATTTCCTCCAAAACTTTTGTATCTTACAACAACAAACATTTACTTCTTACTCATGGGTCTGCTGGTCAGCTATGGGTTGGTTTTAATTCAGTTGGGCTGTGCAGGGCTGAGTGTGGCTTGGCTTGGCTCCAAGACATGGCAGATCATTCATGTCCCATCTTGGGACACAGGATGAAAGCTTCTCTGGGTCATGCTCTTCTACTGATGGATGACAGGAGGGCAGGGGAGATGGGCAGGATTATTCAATATCTCCTAAAGCCCCTGCTCAGAGCTAGCACACCATCCCTGCTGCCCACACCACACTAATCACTCACATGACCAAGTTCAATGTCTATAGGATGCTCAACCTCTACCCATAGGGTAAGGAAGGGGACAGTAGATATTTGCTGAACATATTAACTCAATCTACCACAACAGGCAAAAGATGATGAACACCTAAACTAAGGTACACAGAGTAAAAATAGATAAGAGGAGATTCGGAAAGCTGAGATTATAATCAGAGTTCTGGGGTCCCACCTAGTTGGGATGGAAAGGGATGGACTGTCTTGTCAGGACACTAGGAAAGTAAATCAGAAGCTTTAACTCAGGGAAGTGTCTGATTAGATTTGGAGAGTCAATTTAAATTAATTCACTAATTTGAAAACATTAGGCCAAGATGAGAAATAAAAATCTCTCGAAAGGAGCTAATGGAAGAGAAGATTGCAATGAGTGAGAGGAGCAGAGTCAGTATTAAACTGATCTCAGTCTGCAGCCATGAGCATCCTGGGAGTTCTGGAAAGGCAGCCCCAGAATAGAAAGACAATGATAGAATTGATGTAAGAAAAAAGGGAGGGGAGAATTTAGGATGACTCTCAGTTTTCTAGTCTAAGAAACTGGGCGGATACTGTGTCAGCTGCTGAATTCTGGAACACAAAAGGAGAGAGCATTTCAGAGAGATATGGTAAGTTCAGTTGGGTTTGGTTTTTAGATTTGGACCATCTAGGTGGACATAACGACTGGAGAGTTGAATATCAAGCTATAGAGCTCCCTTGTGTCTTTCATCTGTTTTCACATCTTAAGATGTCCTCTCTCTTCTCTATTAACTAACCAAAGTCTTAAAT
>NW_021913696.1:0-1263 GCF_006229205.1 Suricata suricatta | reverse complement strand
TGGGTGCCTCAGATACATGTGACCCCTAACAATCTGCCATCATCAGCCTCCTATACCTTTCCAAGCCCTTAAGGACAAAGTTGGTGGCTACTAAAAACCACACGAAAAGAGAAGGCTCTCCAAAGGCACATATAATGTGGTGGTGACTGCACTGGAGCCGTCTAAAGCTGGAAACAAATCTTCTGTACTGATTTTCCTTTCCAAGAACAATTTGGAAGGCCGGTTGACCCTTGAACTCACAACATGGGGGTTAAGGTTGCCGACCCCCTGCACAATGGATAACTGCATGCAACTTTTGACTCCCCCCAAACTGAACTACACATCGCCTGATGTTGAGTGGAAGCCTTCCTGACAACATAAACATTTAATTAACAGGTGTTTTGTGTGCTATGTGTATTATGTACCGAATTCTTTAATTTTACCTTTTTAATGTTTATTTCTTTCTCAGAGACGGAGAGACAGAGTGCAGCACGGGAGGGGCAGAGAGACAGGGAGACACAGAATCCGGAGCAGGCTCCAGGCGCTGAGCTGTCAGCACAGAGCCCAACTCGGGGCTGGAACCCACAAACCGTGAGATCGTGACCCGAGCCCAAGTCAGACTCTTCCCGACTGAGCCACCCAGGCGCCCCTATGCTGTATTCTTCTCTTAAATGTTTGTTTGCTTTTGAGTGGCGAGGGGCAGAGGATCTGAAGCAGGGTCTGTGCTGACAGCAGAGAGCCCGGTGCAGGGCTCCAACTCACGGAGCATGAGATCATGACCTGAGCCAAAGTCAGACGCTTAACCAGTTGAGCTTCCCAGGCACCCTGTACGATACTGTATTCTTAAAGTAAGCCGTAGAGAAGGAAATGTTCTCCATAAAATCATAAGCACGAGAAAAAACACTTACGTTGCTATGATGTATTATTGAAAACGTCAGCGTATACGTGGAACCACGAAGTTCAAACCTGAGTTGTTCCAGGGTCAACTGTAGTGTGATTTGTAATGGGAGTGAAGTGCTTTATAGATAAGAAACGTCGTTGTTAAGACTGTGCTTTTCAACAAAGTAATAATTGTGATCTTTGTCTTCTGCCCTCTTTGTTGGCATTGTCATATTTGTCTTCTCTTTCTTAGTATTCTGGGTTTTGCAGGCTTTATGGCTCAATTAATAATACTTTATTTTTTAAATATTTATTCATTTATTGTGAGAGAGAGAGAGCAAGAGGGAGCACATGCACACACACGTGTGAGCAGGGGAGGGGCAGAGAGAGAGGGAGAGAGAGAAC
>NW_021913695.1:0-1263 GCF_006229205.1 Suricata suricatta | reverse complement strand
GTTCCCACAAAGGTTAGGCAGACCCCCAACCTCAGGTGGCAGTTACTGGAGGAATCACTGCAACAAGAAGTATGGACTGCCCAGGCAGGGGACACGAGGACAGATCTCAGTCCCC
The DNA here is from genome assembly GCF_006229205.1 of Suricata suricatta. NCBI lineage: Eukaryota > Metazoa > Chordata > Mammalia > Carnivora > Herpestidae > Suricata > Suricata suricatta. The sequence goes on along the minus strand of NW_021913695.1, from coordinate 1,148 downwards.
TTTCTCCAGCCCAGACTTAGCGGGCCGTGTGGGACCTGATGAGCTCCAGGGACTCCATCACCATGGAAAGGTGGTTGAGGAAGTTGACGATGGAAGCTCGGAGGAGGTTCGGGTTCTCGGCTCTACAGTGGCTGAGAGACAGGGAAAAGGCAATCACGTTGGAGGTGGTGGCTCCTGCCCCTCCACGCTCTGCACCCCCCAGGTCCCACGGAGTGCACCCTTGGCTCTCTAGGTGCACCCCCCACAGGCGCTGTTGTTAGAGCCTGTGGCACCCTCCCTGCACCTAGCCCCCTGCACTCTTCCAGGTCACCAAGGGCGCCCCCTGTGAAGGTGAAGGTGAAGGCTGAGGGCATCTCCCTGCACCTAGGCCCCCACACCCCTTCTGCTCCCCAGGGGCACCCCCTGCAGGCGCTGGGGTTACAGCCTGCTGCACCCTCCCCCTCACGGCTCCAGCAGAGCGCCCCCTTCCCCCGTGGACACTGGAACCACCACCTGCCGCCTCCTCCACCCTGGCACTTCCAGAACTTACACGAGTAGGATGCTGCCAAACACGCTGAGCTCCTGCTCCACAGTGGTTCCGTGCGTCGTATGATCTGGTGCCAAGGACGCACAGGCGACCTCCGCCTCCGTTTCGGACGGGAAAGGCACGCAGAGGGCTCTGTGTGTGGATTCGGTTAAGGCACCAGCCGTACCCACTATGTGCCTGGGCCCCCTCCTCAGCCGCCCCGAGAGGCCACCCATCCGGGCCCTCATTGCTCGCAACCCCTCCACCCCGCTGTTACCGGCCCATGCCCGCCCGCCACCCCCAGGAACCTGCTTATGGCCCCTGCTCTTCCTTCTTCCCACCCTCCCACCTCTCTCCGGCCACCCCACACCCACCCTGCTCTCAGATCTCTGCCCCGGGCACCCCAACCCCCGTTCCGCCCTCGCCCATTCCCCCACTGTCCGGCCGGCTAGGATACAATATGTGTACTCGGGTGTCCGACCCTCCGGTTGTGGAGGATGCATCAGCGGCTGGCCCCGGGACGTGCCCTGGTCCCGGGACGCGACCAAGGCCACGGCGGCGGCCCTGGCCCTCCCGGCCGTCGCCGGGGCCGCCTGCTCCGCCACCTGCGCCTGCTGCCTGCATGGTCGCCGAGCTCCGCCTC
>NW_021913694.1:0-1263 GCF_006229205.1 Suricata suricatta | reverse complement strand
AAAAACAATTTTAAAAGAAAGGCAGTTCCTGCTAATGAGGGAAAAGCAATATGAAAAGAGAGTCCGTTACAAGAGCCAGGGTGCAGAGGGAGTGGGAGCCACTGTGGGTGCTGGTGTCACCTCCAGGGGCAGGGACCGCACCCCCACTGCACTTTCATTACCCTGTTCGCCTCATACAGTGTCCACATCAGGCCCTTGTTTGCCTTTTGTTCCATATTTATTCCTATGTATTGGACCACATTTGTTCCCATATGGCCCAATAACAGATGAGGCTGGTCCTTCTCTTGTAATTCCTGGATTCTGGGTTTTAGTCTCTTTTTTTGACAAACTCATTGGGCAACTCTTCTTGTTTCTGACTTTTATACAACATGGGTAGGCGTCCCACAATCTACTCTATAAAATTATATACATGCCCCCAAATCCTCTTTCCTTTCATCATCCGTATATCCTGGAGAATATTGTGTCATATACCCATTTCTTTCACCCACTCTACTTTCTTCATTTAATGTAAGAGCCAAATGAGCAGGACCTCACATCATTCCTTCAATTTTGCTGTTTCATAAATGTGTGCATTTTGATAGAAACACAGGTCATGGAGGGGGGGCACTTGTGGGGAGAAGCACTGGATGTTATATGGAAACTAACTTGATAATAAACTATTATTAAAAAAACAAAGAAAATGGAATTTAAAAATAAAAGGAATATCAGGGAAAATAAAACAGGGATAAATACAGTGAATTCAAAATAACCTTATTAATTAAAATTGAATTAAAAATGTTTTCTGTAGGAAAAGATATAATATAACAATTTCATCACATGGACACAGGTCTCAAAATCAAAATGGAATGGGCAAAACCTAAAAAAGGAATAGGAACATTGGGGTACATGTGCTCCTATGTCTCAGCATTTCTGTATCTCTTGGGTAAATCCCTAGCAGGGCTATTGCTGGGTCATAAGGGAGTTCTATGGATAGTTTTTTGAGGAACCTCTACACTGTTTTCCAGAGCAGCTGCACCAGTTTACATTGCCACCAACAGTGTAGGAGGGGGCCCATCTCTCCACACCCTCGCCAGCATCCATAGTCTCTTGATTTGTTCATTTTAACCACTCTGACTGGTGTGAGGTGGTATCTCAGTGTGGTTTTGATATGTGTTTCCTGATGATGAGTGATGTTGAGCATCGTTTCATGTGCCTGTAGACCATCTGGATGTCCTCTTTGGAGAAGTGTCTGTTCATGTCTTCTGCCCATTTCTTCACTGGGTT
>NW_021913693.1:0-1263 GCF_006229205.1 Suricata suricatta | reverse complement strand
AGTAAGGATAAGATATAGGAGAATATATCTGGGTTGCAAGAAGGTAAAAAAGTCAGGGAGAAAGGACAAAGGAATATAAGGAGTAAAGTTTAAAGGAATTAAGTAAAGGAAAAGGAAAAAAAAAGGGTAATAATGACAAAGAAATAAGTACGAAACTAGTGAAGAAAGAAAAATTTTTGTTATATATTAAAAAAACAAACAACCAAAAGAAAGCAAAACAAACCAAAAAAAAAAAAAAAAAACCCGAAGTGGGGAAAAAAAAGCAAGCAGCATCTCTCTCTGGTGAATAGGCTTGGTTTGACGCGGTAAGTCTTGGCGTTTGCTCTCAGAGGCTCCGCCCCTGCCTGAGGCGAAATGAGCAGCAGGAGGTGAAGTGCGCACCTTCACAGACTCAATTGCGGAGTCCCCACCCCAGTCCGGATCGCAATTGCAATGGGGGAAAGGAAAAAACAAAAAGCAAAAAACCAAGTCTCTCTTAGTTTCCAATACCTTTGCTCAAGATGCTGTGCGCTGCTGGAAATGAGCTGGGAGCTCCTACATTCTAAGTGCGCGCCCGGGCCTCCACCCGCCACCTACTCTTTGTTGGGGGTCCTGTCGGTATGCGCCCTATTTTTTCCCTGTGGGGACCCGGGATTCGAGCAGTCCATGCAGGGGGCGGGGTGTGCCATGGAAATACGGTCCGGTCCGTGGTCCCGTTGTTCCCAAAACCAAGTTCGAATTGCTCGCGCCTGGAGCAGTCGCCGCTTCCCGCCCGGGCGCACGCCTCCCCAGGGCAGCCGCTTCTCACAGCCACAGGCGCCTCTGATTCCCCGCCGAGATGGCTTAGGGCTGGGGGCTATTCCTTCTCTTGCACCCCGCTGCCCAGCAGTTATCTATGGAGTGGGTTTCTGTCTCCAAGGGCAGCTAAGCGTTCTATACCTCTTCCCCAGAGACAGTTCTATGAGCGCGTTCCGACTCCGTCTCTTCCCTTTGTCTCCCGGGCGCCCGGCACCTGTGCCACGTTGGGCTGGGGATCTTACCTCCCCTGCCGGTCCTGGGCTGGCCCATCCTCAGATCGCCCCTCATTCGCCCCCACTCACTCAGGTATCCTTGAGGTTCTATTCCTTCTGGAGTTCGTATTTTCTCCTTCCGCTCTCTCAGATGAACGTAATATCCTTCTCAGTTTGAAAAACGGTGAGGAGGGAGTTTACAGAGCTCCCTTCCTCTCCGCCATCTTGGCTCCACCCCCTTATTGTGGTTTTGATTTGTACTTCCCTGATGATG
>NW_021913692.1:0-1263 GCF_006229205.1 Suricata suricatta | reverse complement strand
TGCTCTTTACCCAGGGCCTGGGTGTGGAGGGAGGAAGGGGGCCGGGGTCCCTGGGCAGGTGGGGGCGGACATAATGTCTGAGTGGGAAGCCACCAGAACAGAAGAGCCAGAGGAAGACCTCCCCTCCTCTGTCCACACCTCCCCAGTGTCAGGGGGCCGACCCTCTCGATGCAGGGGGGTCAGGCGCTGGGATGTGGCCAGTGCTGCGTCCCACCTCTGATGACCAGGTCCTGCAAGGGGGCCCAGGCATTGGGGAAGTCCCACTGCTGGCCCGTCTTCTGGAGGGAGGTCGGGATCCCGGACTGGTAGGTCAAGATCTGGCTGTCCTGGAAGGTTCCAGACATTCCTCAAACTGTGGGTGGGGACTGGATGAGGAGCCAGGGGCTGGGCCCTCCTAAAGCCAGATGTTCCCCTTCCTGGACTCTCTCTTCCTGGCTCACAGCTGCCCCCTGGTGGCTCCAGCAGGACCGGCAGGCTCGTGCACAGAGAGGGGCAGGGGAGGGGAGGTCACTGGCTCAGGGTCAGGGCCAGAGCAGGTGGTTCTGCCCCGGGGGCCCCAGCCTGCCCTGCTGCCCCCCTCACCTCCAGATATCTCAGAGCCTTGTCCGCGACTCCGGGACAAAACAGCAGCTGTCTCAAAGAGAAGTGTAGCTGAATGGGCCCGAATGAGGTAGAATGGGCCTGAATGGGTAGAAGTCCAAAGTCTTTCCATGTGCAACGTGACGGTCAAACCAGGTAGCTTTCCCCTCATCTCATAGGATGGCCTTCAGAGCAGCCCAGTGCTATTTCTGCAAATTTCAGTAATTCACAGCTTTGGAGGCATATTCTTGGGTGGAACTAGGTTTAGACAGAAGGTGCATACCACTGTGTTCTACTGCAGCTTTCTAGAAAGAAATTGAGTGGGGAGGCGGCAGCAGGGGAAAGATTGTTTGTAACTTCTCATTGCCTCCCCCCACGTAAGCCTACCCAGACCTGCCGTTTACACCACTGGGAACTGCTCACCCCCAAAGGGCTCTCCCTTCCCTCATGTCCTCCAGCCAGGCCTCCGCCCAGGAGTATTGCCCCTGCTGACTGTGGCCTGTGCTCAGCACTATTTGTTAGACACTTTCTCTCCTTTGAGGCTCAGAGACCTCAGTGGGTTTGCCCAAGGCTGCCCAGCATCTGTCCTCCCAGCCGGCCCCCAGGGCTGGCACCCACTGGCTGCTCCAGGCCCGCCCCCCGCCCCCCAGCACCCCCAGGAGCAAAGCCCGGCTCTGTTCCACG
>NW_021913691.1:0-2533 GCF_006229205.1 Suricata suricatta | reverse complement strand
TAGAAGAAATGGGGCACTTTTTAGAAATACAGAGTTTATCAAAATAGAGCAAAAAAGAAATGGTTCTATAGCTTTTAAATTAATTGTGCCAATATTTATAGAAAGAAAATTCCAGGCCTGAACACCTTTGGTGAGTATAGACAAATATTCAAGTAATAAATAATTCTTTGGTGAGTACCGCCAAATATTGAAGGACCTAAACAAGCTTTTCCAGAGGAGAGAGGGGGGGGGATACTTTGTAACTTCTAAGATTACTGAATTTCTGACATCAAACAATGTTACAAGAAAGGGAAATTACAGACCATTTTCACTTATGATATAGATGCACAATTCTAAACTATGTATTAGTAAAACAAATACAGCAAAGGGTGACCCCTCATGACTTGGTCAGGCTTATCGTAGATATACAAAGTTGTTTTTACAGTAAAAAATCAGTTATATGATCCACCACATAATCAAATATATGGAGATTTAATTGTGATCATCTCATTGGATGTATACAAAACATTTCCTGGGTGCCTGGGTGGCTCTGTCAGTTACGTGTCCAACTGCTGATTTTGGCTAAGGTCATTTCTTGTAGTTTGGAAGTTCAAGCCCTGCATCCGGATCTAGGCTGAAGTGTAGAGCCTGTCTGGGATTCTCTCCCTCTCTCTGCCCTTTCCCTGCTCCCTCTGTCTGTCTCTCTCCCTCTGTCTGTCTCCCTCCCTCTCTGTCTGTCTCTCTCAAAATAAATAAACAACAGCAAAAAAAAAGCATTTGCCAAGCATTCAACACTTATTCATAATAAAAATCCTCTTAACAAACTAGATATAAAGGGCACTTTATCAATCCGATTAAAGTGTTTCTTCCTAACATCCGCAGCAAACATAAATGATGAATCCTTGAAAGCTTTCTCTCTGAGATTAGGGAAAAGACAAGAATGTCATCATTGCTTTTCAAGTCAAAACTGGTAGTCGGAGATAATATTAACATATATGTTGAACATTCAAAAGAAACTACAAATTATTAAAAGGAGTAAAAGAGGGGCACCTGGGTGGCTCAGTCGGTTGAGCATCCGACTTCGGTTCAGGTCATGATTTCACAGTTTGTGGGTTCAGGCCCTGCATTGGGTTCTGTGCTGACAGCTCATAGCATGGAGCCTGTTTTCGGATTCTATGTCTCCCACTCTCTCCCTGACCCTGTCTGTCTGTCTGTCTGTCTGTCTCTCTCTCTCTCTCTCTCTCTCTCAAAAATAAAATAAAACATTAAAAAAATAAAATAAAATGAGTAAGAGAGTTTAACAAGTTTGTTGGATGCCAAAATTGCTATACAAAAATCAATTGCATTTCTACATAGCAGCAACAGAATGTGGAAAATTATTAAAATATTATCAAAGCAATAGCAACAAATATTAAACACTTACAAAGCCATTTCACAAAAGATGTTCAAAACTCTCTATAGAAAAGTCTGAAATTTAACTTATAGACACCGATGAAGTGGGATTCTCTCGTTCACTTGGTTAGATTTGTATAAAGCTCTGATTGCCAGGTTTTCAGGGAACAATTGACAAGGCAGAATTCCTTAAAACATTAAAGTTGCTTTTTCCTAAAACTAAGTCTGGAATACATTATTAAATTCATTAATATCCTGATGGCTAGCAGATCAACATCTTCACATTTGGCCTACTTCCTTATTTTTTTAAATTATCACTACAGATTTATTTAGAAATATACAGTAAATTTTGTAAATTTGCATCACATTTATGAATAAAGAACCATTAAAAAAGTGGCACTCCATGCTCAAAGATGGGAAGATTTTGAACTGTAAATATCGTAATTATTCCCAAATGCTTTATAGTTTCAATGCAATCTTCATCAAAATTCCAATTTCTTTCTAAAGATTTAGTTATCTTGAGAGAGGACAAGTGAGCAAGAATGGGAGAGGGGCAGAGAGAAAAGGAGAGAGAGAATCCCAAGCAGGCATCACAAAGCCCCACATTGGGCACGATCCCACCAACCATGAGATCATAACCTGAGCCAAAACCAAGAGTCAGATGCTTAACTAAGCCACCCAAGTGTCCTCAAATGGTTTTATAATTGAAAAACATATTTTAAAATGTATATGGTAGGACTAAGAATAGCCAATGCACCGTCTAAAAAGAAGACTGTAACAGAACTTACCCTGCCTGCCAGATATTGAAATACATTATAACTATAGTTATGAAGATAATGCAGCATTTTACTATTTGGGGGCTTCGCTTGTGGCAATGCTGGTACCATCCTACAGAGTGGAGGGGACTGCTTCTCAACAACTGGCTCTGGGACACTTAGTGGGGAAAAATTCTTGGGTACCTAGAATTGGTTGTAGGTCTCTTAAAGATCAAAATGTAGAAGACAAAATTACAACACTATAAGAACACAATAAAAAGAATATCTTCTAAATACTGGAGAGGATTTTTTAAAGACACAACCAGCTCTAGCTATAAAAGAAAAAAGTTAATATATCTAAATACATTAACAAGCTACTTTTTCCATCAAAATCGATAGAGTGTAAA
>NW_021913690.1:0-1263 GCF_006229205.1 Suricata suricatta | reverse complement strand
ATGCACACAACCTGATGTGGTGCTTCAACTCACAAACCATGACATCGTGACCTGAGCCAAAGTCAGACTCTCAACCTTCTGAGCCACCCAGATACCCTAGTGGTCACTATCTTCTTTAGTTTTTGTTTTCTAGGGAAGTCTGTACTCTTCTTCTCTTTGCTGGGAAAGGGAATCTTGGCTGCATATTTTTCCTCATTAACACATTGAATATTCCTGCCACTGCCTTCTGGCCTGATAGGTTTCAGGGCACACTGCTGCCAATAAACTTATGTGACAATTCTGCTAATAAACATATGTGAATATCCTTATAGTTTAAGGATATGTTGTCCCTAGCTGCTTTTATTTTTATTTATTTATTTACTTTTTATTTTTAATGTTTTTAATGCTTTATTTATTTTTGAGACAGAGAGAGAGACAGAGCATGAGTCGGGGAGGGGCAGAGACAGAGGGAGACACAGAATCCAAAGCAGGCTCCAGGCTCTGAGCTGTCAGCACAGAGCCCAATGCAGGGCTTGAATCCATGAACATGAGATCTTGTCCTGAGCTAACATTGGAGGCTTAACTGACTGAGCCACCCAGGTGCCCCTCTAGCTACTTTTAGACCTCTTTTTTTATCTTTGCATTTTGCAAGTTCCACAGGACATATTATGATGTTGACCTGTATTTTCAGTTTGAAAGCAGTTCTCTGTACCCCTTGGAATGGGATGCCTGTTTCATTCCCCAGATGGGGAAGTTCTCAACCGTAATGTGTTCAAACAAACCTTCTTCCCCGTGTTCTCCTGCTTCTACTTCTGGGACTTCGATGATATGGGTAATGTTTTATTTCATGAAATCACTTATGGATTCTGTTTTATTTCATGAAATCACTTAAATCTTTACAGTTTCCCTCTTGATAGAGTAATTTTCTATCCCGTTTTCAGATTCATCATTTTGCAAAATTATATCTCCTTTTCACCTATACTCTCCACTTCTCCTTCCATCTTTGCTGTCATTGTATCTAGTTTGTTCTGCATCCCAGTTATACCATTTTTCAATTCATCCTGACTAGTTCTTAGGTCCTTGATCTCTGCAGCAAGGGTTTTTCTGGTGTCTTCTATGTGGTTTTCAAGCACAGCTATTAGTCTTGTAACTGTTGTTGTAAACTCTTCTTCAGATAGATCGTTTATATCTGCTTTGAGCTATTCTCTGGCTATGATTTCATCTTGACCTTTGTTTTGTGGAGAATTCCCCTGGATTGTCACTTTGGCTAAGTTTCTGTCTTAT
>NW_021913689.1:0-1264 GCF_006229205.1 Suricata suricatta | reverse complement strand
TTTTTTTTTTTTTGAGAAAGAAAGAAAGAGAGATTAAGCGCACACACACACACCAGTGGGGAAGAGGGATGGGGAGAAGGAGAAAGAATCAAGGGCAGGCTCTACTTCCAGTGCAGAGCCTGACACAAGGCTCAATCCTATGACCATGAGATCACACCACAGCTGAAATCAAGAGTTGGAAGGTCAAATGACTGAGCCATCCAGGCATCCCTTTATTTATCTGTTTGTCTATCTATCTATCTATCTATCTATCTATCTATCTATCTATCTATCATCTCAAATTTTCTAGAGGTTTCTTTAGTCCTGGGCTTTGGAGACGAGGCAGAACAACTTGGAGCAGATGGGGAGTGTGGAGAGTGTGGCAATTTTAGAGTGATTAAATTCTGTAGAATCCAGGTCAGTTGTTAGCAGGAGCCTCTGCAAAATCAGATCATGTTCATCAATCAGCAGATATTTAACAAGCATCTCCTTTTTGCCTGACACTGTTGCAAATACTGTGGGAAATATAAAAAATATCTTTAAGACTAAAATGATGACCCACATCCCGCTGGAAAAAATGTCTATAAGACTAAAAAGATGACCCACATCTCATTATTAAGAACAACCAAATGCTAAATTTTGTAGTAATGTACTAATCATAGGTTCAATAAAGAGAGACTCTGTGGATTGGAATAATTAATGAAGTTTCACCAAAGGAAATGGAATCACCTGAAATCTTATTAATTTTGGTTCTATTCTTGATAGGATGACTATGAAGCAAAAACAAACAAACAAACAACAAAATGTATTTGTAGAAATGACTTAGAAAATCTAAGGAATGAATGGTCTAAGTGGAGTTGGTATAAACTTGAAGAAGGTTTTTCATAGATTAAATTCTAGTCTGTGCTGAGTTGTTATTGCATTGGTTTTCTATTGCTGTATAACAAATTACTACAAATTTACCACTTTAAAACAGCACATATTTATTAGCCTATAGTTTCTCCGGGTCAGAATTCTGGGCACAGCTTAGCTCAGGATCTTCTACTCAGGGTTTCAAAAAGCTGCAATCAAGATGTTGATTATGCTGCATTCTCCCCTAGAGGCTCAAGTAGGGAAGTATCTGCTTTCAAACTCTGTTTAGGCTGTTGGCAGAATTCTAATCCTTGTGGTTCTGTGACTGAGGACCTTGTTATTGGCTCTTGGCTGGAGGTTGTCTTTAGATCCAATAGGACACCCAAAATTTCCTGCTATATCAACTTTTCCATAGTCATGATATGACAGTTTG
>NW_021913688.1:0-1264 GCF_006229205.1 Suricata suricatta | reverse complement strand
GGTCTCTCTCCATGTCTTGTTCCTTACTCTCTTGGGAGCCCCTGGGACTAGAATTGGCCTCTTATTTGTCTTAGTGTCCCCTGTACAAGGCAGTGCCTGATGGGTGAAAGGCTTCTGGCTCATGCTTCTTGAGGGAACAGTTGCCCTGGCCCCTCCCCTTGCACAGCATTTGTAAATCTGTAGTGACCGAACCCACGGCAAACACTACGGACTGCCTCTTACTGATGTCCTTTCACACTGTTTCTCAGGTGATTCTTACTAAGATGCTGTCAGAGTATTACGTCAATGCCCACCTTACTGATAAAGAAGTGAGGGCCAGGGTATTCTGGACAATGACAGCTAACACTTGTCCACACCGACTATCTCAGGGACGGTTCAAAGCACTTTAGAGGTCCTGCCCCACTTTATAGTCATGACAAATCTAAGAGACAGTCCAAGGATGACCTCCAGATTTCCCATGATGACCTGAAGCACAGAGATGCCAAGGAAAGTGCGGAAGCTCGTAGAGCCACGAAGGTTGCCAGCCGGGATTTGGAAACAGCTGGTCTCACTACAGTGTGCAAGTCCTTCTTGCCTTCACTCCACCACCTTTTTGGATGACAGGCTGCGGGTGCAGAGATGGCCAGCCGCAACACACCCCACTTTGGTTAACCACTGGTTTTATGAGAAGCTCTCCTTCTCTCAAAGCTCCGCTTCTCCATCGTTGAGAAATGATACTAACACCCACTCCGCTCCTATGGGTCTGCCTTTCTAGATCACCTGCCCAGCTTCCTGTGCATCTTGCTTGGAGCCCTAAGATCTATCCTTCACTCCGGTTTGCACAATGCCAGCATCTCTGAATTCTTCAATCCTCAAACTTTTTTAATATACCAAAGAAGTCAGCCCACCCTCTGTCCAGGCCTGGACCCAGGGAAAAATACTTTTTCAAATTTTGAAAGTCAGAAGAATGTTGGAAAATAACTCACAATTTGAAATCTAAATGTTACCAACACTTCGTGTCAGTGTGATCTTGAGAAGGTCATGTCTTCTACACATTTACTCTTCTTCATCTGAAAAATAATCATAATAGGAACAGTGACAGCAATGGTAATGCTTATCTATGGATTAATATGAGAATAAATGAGAGCACAGTAAACAGATTTTAAAAATAATAATGATCCGTTAGATGTAGGATTATTATTCTTTTAATGTTTATTTATTTTTGAGAGAGAGAAAGAGTGTGCACGTATTTGTGTGTGTGTGTGAGTGGGGGAGGGGCAGAGAG
>NW_021913687.1:0-1264 GCF_006229205.1 Suricata suricatta | reverse complement strand
GCCTCACATTTGTTTGGATGCTTGCAGTGGGTCTCCTGGCCTTCTAGGAAGGTCTTTTGAGCTGTGATCTCCCCTTTCTGAACCACACAGGACAAAAAATATAGTCAGATGTGATTGTTTTGGTTCCAGAAAAGGCAAAAAAAACAACAACAAGAAACCCAGCCTCTAATACCGAGCAGGACTCTTGACTGCAGAAAGAACGGTGCAGTTTCCTGTGCTCCAAGCAACGGCTCTCAGCGAGAGCTCACTGGGGCTTTGTAACCATGGTTTTTCAAGGCCCAACCACATAAAAATAGAATATTTATTTAAAAAATGAAGCCTGACAAGTAAACCACTGCCGTTTCTACTTGCAGTCAAAGCACCGCAAGACTCCACAACACAGGCCCCGGCGATGCGGGAAATGTGCGCCACGCATAAGGAGGTCCCTGGGCGCGCTGGCTGTCGGCTTCCTTCCCACCCCAGCGTGGCTCCCACAGGTGCTCTGGGGAGGGCACCGAGGAACCTCAAGAGACGGTCCTCAGAGCGCCTTTCTTGGGTGTTAGAAGCTCCTCTTCCAGCTGGCGGGAATAGCTCGTATCTCCAAGGAGAAGCCTGGGACCTTCCTTCTGCCGCCACCCCTGGACCGGCCCTCGCATGGGTCGAAGGACCACATCCAGGGGTCTTTGCTTCATGACCCTGACCTGTGAATACTTGTGACCAATGGGCCACATCTCTGACCACTACTTTCATTTTTCTGTTGAGCCCCAGATTTGCTGGAAGAAGAGTAAGTGAGGTTTCAAAAAGGACTTCAAGGGTTTACAAAGGGCCATATGAGGAAAAACACATAGATTCAGGTTTTGTTGTCGCTAAAGGGTTAAATTAAACTAAAAAGGGTCCTCGTGTCTAAGGGTATTTGCCACTTCCAAGTCTTGCTAAGCCATGGAATCCTGGCTTCCCAGGATTAAAAGGTATCTTGATTAATAAAGGACGGTGCTTTGCCACTTATCAGCTGTGATTCCTTGGCTACGTTCCATAAACAAATCGTAATCCAGAGACACTGTTGACAAAGCCTCCTGGAGAGTGTTTACAGTTTCTGAGCCTGGGGGGCTCAGTCGGTTAAGTGTCCGGCTTTGGCTCAGGTCATGATCTCACGGTTCATGGGTTCTTGGGGCTCTGTGCTGACAGCTCAGAGCCTAGATCCTGCTTCTGACTCTGTGTCCCTCCCTCTCTCTCTCTGTTCCTCCCCTGCTATGCTGTCTCTCTCTCTCTCTCTCAAAAATAAACA
>NW_021913686.1:0-1264 GCF_006229205.1 Suricata suricatta | reverse complement strand
CAAACTGCTTTACATCAATTATCATCATATACAAATCCAAAGGCAATGGTGCACTAGAAAAATATCCTTGTAACAAATATGACAGCAAACCATTAAGAGGAAAAATTACAATAGACAAAAATGGCAAATAAGAAAAAGCAGTCATCAGAAAAATTTTAAAAGGCACAAAAGAGATGTTTAACACCTTCAGGAATAAAATAAATGCAAATTAGATGACAAGAGAACTTTTTGCTTTCAAATTTGCGAAGATTTTTGAAATGATAATACTCAGTGCCTGCAAGGTTATAGTGAGGCAAGAATTTTCGAATCCTGGAGGTGGAAATATAAATTGGAAGTCTTTCTGGAGAACATGCAGATGATACAAAAGTGTTTGTACCCTTTGCTCAAGCATTGCCATTTCTAATAATCAATACAATGCTATGGCCACGTGTTCTCAACATGGCACTACTTCTAAGAATGAGAAATTTTAAACCATAAAACATTCCACAATGGGAGACCTGTGGCTAAGTTTCAAACAACTAAACACAATAAAGTTATCAAAAGCATGGCTTCCAAATTATTCAGTGACAAGGGATGGGAGTGAAAAATAGTTAAAAGTATACAAGAAAGAGCCACCATCTTCTTTATATGGATGGATGGACAGACAGACTAAAAGACTGGATTGAAACACACCGAAATATTAACAGTGGTTTCAAAATAAAAGGTTCAGGAGGGGGGTGTTATTTCATTCTTTCTCCTTGTCTGCGTTTTCCTAGTTTTTCATCATGAGACCATATTAATTTTATAATCAGAAAAACATCCTTCTTTTAGTTGGTAACTAAAGAGAAAATTCCAAAGCAGTAGCTCTAGGAAACTTGAACACAAAGACTTTCGAGTACTGAGAGGTCTTCTCAAGTCAGGGGCGCTCCCTCCAGTGACCTGCCCGGGTCTGTGTTGTAGAGCTGCCTGACCTCTCAGCCCTCCCTCCCCCCAGGGACTCCAAGCTGCAAAATTATCTCTCTATCATCCCTCCCTTTGCCCATCATACCTCGCCACTATGGGCATCCACACACAAGTAAACATTCCTATTCATTCAGTTTTCTTCTGTTAACAAAAATTTAGAAGTCACAACCAGACAGCCGTGGACCAAAGAGATTGTTCTTCTTTGACACCCCTGCCCACAATGTGTTACATTTATTTTTAACTGGTTGCCAACCTTAAAAATGAGGAGAGATTTTCACTTCCAGAAAGCTGAAGTAGACTAACCTTGTTCTATCCCTCCCAT
>NW_021913685.1:0-1264 GCF_006229205.1 Suricata suricatta | reverse complement strand
GGGATGGAAGTGAAGCCAAAACTTCCCCTTTGGCCACTGGCGGGTGGGGATGGGGGGAGGGGACTCCCATACACTTGTGTCCCCGTCTTCCGGAGCTGCCATAACACCACCACAGACAGGGGGCTTACACAACGGGAACGTGTTTTCTCACAGTCCTAGAAGCTGCGAGTCCAAAGTTAGGGTGCTGGCGGGGTGGTGTGTGGTAATGCACTGGGCCCTGGCATGGGCGTCCCTCGGTGCACATGCAGAGCGAGGGACCTCTGGTGTCTCTTTGTTTTGTGAGGACACCAGTCCTACCGGATGAGCCCTCATTTAACCTCAGTTACCTGCCCGAAGGCCCCATATCCAAATGCAGTCACACTGAGGAATCAGGATTTCAACATATGAATCCTGGAAATATCGTTATCATTGTTTAATGCAAGAAGGGTCTGGATAGTGGGGAAAAGGCAAGGCGGCCATCTAGGGAGAGAGGTGGCCAAGGGGAGCCCAGCCCAGGGAGCAGCTTTATCTAACTCCGCACACTCTCCACCTCACCACAATGGCCACCAATGAGTGGGGCAGAAATGGATGCAGACGTTATGAGAGAGGGGCCAGGGTAACCCCAGGAGAAAGTGGACACCCTGATCTAGACTGAGAGAGTCAAGGGAGGTTTCTGGGGGGAGGCAACTCCTGAGGAGCATCTTGAAGTGAGGAGCAAATGTTCTCTGGGTAGAGCAGAGAAAGAAAGGTTTTCTAGGTAGTTGGAACAGTAGGTGCAAAGGTCCTGAGGCAGCTTCATTCTGGCCTGGGTGACTCCTCAGGCCAATAATAACAAAAAAGTTTTTGAAGGAGCTGGTTTGGAGGGGATAGAGTCTCCACCTTTAGGATAGCTTTTGAATATTACTTTTTAAATAGTCCTGGTTATTTTCCCTTCCTCCTTTACATAAAATAGAAAACACTGAAACCCTGATTCACCTGTTAAGCATCTCCCCAGAGTTGTGGTTTTCCTGATAAATTGCAAAACTGCCCAGCTAATGAATGCTAAGCGGTTAAATCTGATTAAATCAGGACAGTGAGTCTGCAAGGGCTGTTTATTGTTCTCTACAGGTTTACAAAGGAAAAAGGAGCTGTGCTCTGGGTGGGGACTGAGATGTGGCCTGTTAGCTCCTTGATCCCAACAAAGTGATTGGCACTTCGTTACTCTCGGTTTCTATAGTAACACAATAATCATGCAATAGCCCCAAACCACCTTGACCTCTCACTGCAGGATCTGGGAAGAGTGAAA
>NW_021913684.1:0-1264 GCF_006229205.1 Suricata suricatta | reverse complement strand
GGTGCCCATTTCTCCACATCCTCACCAGCATCTATAGTCTCCTGATTTGTTTATTTTAGCCACTCTGACTGGTGTCTCTCACTTCTGAACACCTGCATCTCAGAAATCTAATAAGACAATAAGGAACCCCAAAGAGATATCTTCCTAAAAAGCAAACAGATGATTGCAGAATCTCCCTGTGGGAAGATAAGACACGGCCTTCCAGAGGAAGGTCACCTTGAGAACAAAACTGAGTGTATATACTCAGGTCATGGGGAACAAAGACAGGTCAGTTTCCAAATCTAACTCCTTTTGTTAATTTATTTTGAGGAATAAAGGGGGGAGGCAGAGAGAGAAGGAGAGAGAGAGACAATCCCAAACAGGCTCCATGCTGTCAGCACAGAGACAGATGCAGGGGTTCTAAATCAACTCACAGTTGTGAGTCATGACCTGAGCTGAAATCAAGAGTCAGACAGATGCTCAATTGACTGAGCCACCCACGCACCTCCAAATCTGACTCCCTTTGGAAAACAGCATAGCCATCTCAAATATGGACAAAGATGACAGAAATTATGGGGTAGACCATCTCCTGGGAATGGGCTACCAGAAAGAAACATAGAAGGAGACTGCCTCAGCCCCCATGTTGCTATGAAGTCTGGGCACCTTTCCCTTCTCAGTTCTCCCCTTCCTGAATATTAGTTCTCCATATTAAAAAAAAGCACACATTAAAAAGGAGACAACTCCTGTGGTCCTTTCAAACAACGTTCTTCTTCAATCATAGGATCCTGATCAATATCTGTCTTGGGATGCCCAACCACGTTACAAGTTTCCTGAGGTGGAATCTTCCTTTGCTGAAGTTTGAAAGTGTTATTTTTTTTGTCCCTATCAACCCAATTGATTGGTATTGACTATGTGTTAACAAGAACTCTGTGCTGAGAGCCTGGCTCTGACCTCTATAAGCTCCTGTCACTGGGAGAAATGACAGGTGCATGTGGGGGGACAAATGAATCTCCCATGCACTTTTCCATCGTCTTTGTGGGATTTAGTCAGAGCCTAGTATATGTGAGTTTGGGTATGAGTAGAAGTTGGTGGTAGAGAGGATTAGTCATTAGATAATAAAATATTCATGAGAAGCAGCATGGCATAGCAGAGACAAAAAGATCTGCAGTTAGAGTGAAGTTCAAATCCTGGCTTTGGTGCTTCTTAGCTTTATGTTCTTGAGCAAACTACTCAAAACCTCAGGTTTTTTTGTTTGTTTGGGCAATGGGGATAGCTCTGGCACATG
>NW_021913683.1:0-1264 GCF_006229205.1 Suricata suricatta | reverse complement strand
TATCATTCTTTACAGAAAATGTTTCCATGTCCCCTATTTTATATCATTTCCTAGAGGTACTGTGATTTAGCTTAATAGAGTAGTAAGTAATTCACAAATCCATGTGTACTGGCTTGTTTCTCTTCCTTAACATCTTACTTCCATGCCAGTGTTTTGGTGGTTGGTAGAACAGACCTTCAAGGATGTCCTCACTCTAATATTTTGAATTGTGGATATGTCATATTATTGCAGAAGTAATTAAGGCTATAGACTTTAAGATGGGGACGTATCCTGGAATATCTCATCAGGGCCACTCTAATCAAATGAGTCCTTAAAACAGAGAGCTTTCTCTAAGTGAGGTCACAGAGATGGAGCAGAAGACTCAAAAATATTTGGAGAGAGGGACCCAACCTCCTGCTGCTGAAGGAAGAGAAATGGAAGCACAGAAGGAATGTAATTAGTTTCTAGGAGAAAAAACATGCCCTTGACTGACAGCCAGCAAGGAAACAGGAATGTCAGTACTATAACCACAAGGAATTTAATTTGGCAAATAATCTGGATGAGACTTGAAGTGAATTCCTTCCCAAAGCCTCCAATAAGGGACGTAGCCCTATTGACATCTTGATTTTACCTTTATGAGACCATAAGCAGAGGAGCTGATCTAGTTTATGTACTTAAACTTTTGATTTATAGACTATCAGATAATTAGTTAACTTGCTAGGTTTTTGGTAATATGTGACAGCCTCATTAGGGAGCTAGTTCACTTTCCAGGCAAAACACTTGCCTGCATCCTTGTTTAATGGTCTGTTTCTTGGGGGAACTAAAACCACAACAGCTGTTACCAGAGTTTTTCTAATAAGCAGACACTCAGGATAAGATTCTGAAAGTGAATGTGTTGCTGGCAAGATGGCAAGATGTACTCATCTGTGTGTTCGGGACATTGGAAATGATGGCTTTAGAAACCTAAGCCTTCAAATATCTTAGAAATCTCTGTGCTGGGAAGTCACTGCTACTCAATGATGGAAGGAGGTGGCTCACATTGCCTAGAGACGACACAAAGATGTGTTCACAGTAGGTGTCTTGCAATATGATACTTGTTCTTTTCGAGATCTGTCCCTGCCTTCCCTCATTGGTTCTAGACTACATCAAGTCTAAGAATAGCCCAAGTGAGAAAGTACTTTCTGTTATTAAAGAGATTATTTTTAAGAATTTGTATTATTTGCTAATATGTATACATAAAAACCTGGATACTATGCCATGAGTTGATGCTAAAAATTCTGGTTCA
>NW_021913682.1:0-1264 GCF_006229205.1 Suricata suricatta | reverse complement strand
TAGTTCAGGGTTTGGGGAGTTTCCAGGGTGGTGAATGCAACTATGTGCCAGGAGGGTGGCATACCCTAGTTTCACAGGGACAGTCCTTGTGCTTGGGACCCTTCTAGACCTCAACCTATGTATCTTATCATCTAGCTATTTATGTGTATCCTTTATCATATCCTTTACTATACAACAAACCAGCAAACATAAATGTTTTACCGAATTCTGTCAGTTGTTCTGGCAGTGATTGAATTGAAGGAGTCAAGGGAACTTTCAATTTATAGCTAAACTGGACAGAGTTGTGAATTACCTGGTATGGTACTGTGATTTATAACCAGAAATATAGTTAGTCTTCATCCACTGTTCCTGGAAGACCCTCTTAAAACCTTGTTATTTCCTCTACAGTAGTCCTCCCTGCTTATACACAGTTTCAGTTTCCATGATTTCAGTTATCCATGGTCAACCTCTGTCTGGAAGCAGATGACCCTCCTTCTGATGTACTGTCAGAAGGTCAACAGTAGCCCAATGCTACATCACAGTGCCTGTGTCATTCACCTTACTTCACCTCATCACCCAGACATTTTATCATTTGATGTCATCAAAAGAAGGGTGAGTACAGAGTGGCCTGGGTGGCTCATTTGGTTAAGTGTCCGATTTTGGCTCAGGTCATGATCTCACAACTTGTGAGTTCAAGCCCTATGTCAGGCTCTGTGCTGACAGCTCAGAGCCTGGAGCCTACTTCAGATTCTGTGTCTTCCTCTCTCTCTGCACCTCCCCAACTCATGCTCTGCTTGTCTTTCAAAATAAATAAGCATTAAAAAAATTTAAAAAAAGAAGGGCGAGTACAATATTTTGAAACAGAAATCAGATTCATATAACTTTTATTACAGTATATTGTTATGATTATTCTATTATTATTGTTAGTCTCTTATAAATCAAACTTTATCATAGGTATATATGCATGTATACAAAAAACCATACTATATATAGGGTTCACTCTCAGTTTCAGTATCTGCAGGTTCATGCATCTACTGGGGGTCTTGAAACATATTCCCCTCCTGAGAAGTGGGGGTGGGGGGGAACTACTGTATAAGGGCCATGGGGCATCTTTTTGTCCTTTTGTCATAAATTCCTGAAATAGCTCCAAAGCCATACACGTAAAAGGAGTGTCTTGTTATTCACAACAAGCACTTTTCAACCACACCTGAGTTAATGTTTAGGCACTAACTTTTGCAAATGCCAAAGGATAAGGGCTGCTTGCCAGGGGAACCAACCCTGATTA
>NW_021913681.1:0-1264 GCF_006229205.1 Suricata suricatta | reverse complement strand
TTGTCTTTTTACCAACTTCATTTCATTGGAAGCTTTCCTATTCTGATTTCACCTTTTAGTTTTGCCTTTGTTTTACAGTTCTCATGACATATTTTGACCACACCTTTCTAAATTGTGAGCTATCACAGAGCTTTCTTCTTTTTTTCTTTAAAATGTTTGTATATTTATTTTGAGAGAGAGAGAGAGAGAGAACGCCTGTGAATGAGTGGGGGAGGGGCAAAGAGAGCGGGGAGACAGAATCTCAAGTGCAGAATCTGTCAGCAGAGAGTTCAACAACACTAGGTCCGAACTCATGAACCATGAGATCTTGACCTGAATCAAAATCAACAGTCAGACACTTACCTGACTGAGCCACCCCAGGTACCCCGAGCTCTATTCTTAAAGCAAAAAATTTTTAAAAAGATACATACTGAATGAAATATTGTGTAATCAGTATCCTACACGTCAATAATATTACTAGTACTTGTTGAGTGCCTCTGTCCCTTTCATTAGGCCTCCCACTGTGACCATGTCCTGATTTTTCACAGGGCATCTGTTTTTCTTTTCCTTTGGATTCCTCAGAAAAAGGGGGAAATCATGAAAGAGAGGTCTCTGGCCTTGGAAATATGGCAATGATTAAAAACATAAAACCTGCATTACCAGGAAGAGGTGGTGGTACATTTTCAAAATGATATTATATGTATAATGATACTCTTGTCAATATTTTTCCCATAAATGTTTGCATGCTTTTTTTCTGACTTTCACCTCTAGCCAAGATGGAGTAATAGAGGCTGTATTTACTCTTCCTCCTGAAACAGCCAAGTAAATAGACAAAATCAATGTGAAACAATAGTTTTCAGGGCACTTGGCATCGGGGAGTGAAGGACAGTGATCTCTGCATGATGAGAAGCAAACAAGGTAAGCCCTACAACTGGCCCAGCTTACTGTCTGGAGGAAGTTTCCAGGCTGCTGAGCAGGAAAGAGTCCCAGACAGGACTAGGCAGATTCTCCGAATTAAGAGGATGAGGCTGACAGTCAAAAAGGCCCAGAAGGCTAGAATTCCCAGCACGAGTCTCTTTTAAAAGAAATCATGTAGATAATTGAAAATGTTCACTTGCTTTACTATTTTTAGCATAAATTCTTATTTAGAAGTTATATGTAGAGAGTATGACAGTACCTCATATCATGGTACATTGGAGAGGCGTTTTGTTTGTTTCCTATTTATACACTTGTCTGTAATCCTGTTAAGTTTTCCTTAACCCTATATATTTCCTCTAAATGTATA
>NW_021913680.1:0-2534 GCF_006229205.1 Suricata suricatta | reverse complement strand
GGTCACTCCTGTGTTCAGGTCATCAAGGAAACTTATGCTCATCGAACTCAATTAACGGCAGTCATTTATGCTTTTGCCCATTTGACTGAGGTTCCTTTTAACTTGCATACTGACTCACGTTCTATACCAAGATTGTTTCCCCACATTGAAACAGCCTCTCTTCCCGAGTTTCGATCCACAAGTTTTCCTCTGCTTCACTAACTTCACAAACACTCATCCACCTCCGAACTCAGTCTTTTTTCATTGGGTTCATTAGAGCTCAAGGTAATTTGCCAGGACCCTTAGCTCAAGGAAATCATCAGGCTCATTCGTTTACTAGGGCTGCTGATTCTTCACCTCTAGAAGAAGTTGTTTATGCTATAAATTATACCGTCAAAATGCCTCTGCACTCAGGCTCCAATTTAATATCTCTAGGGAAGCCACTCAAGAAGGAGTCCGCTCTTATAAACAATGCCCTCCTCATTTTCCAGCACTATCTATGCTTTGGGGTCAACCCAAGAGGTCTGAGACCCTATGATTTATGGCAAATGTACGTTCCCCTCGTAGCATCCTTTGGAAAACTTTGTTATGTTCGTGTATGTGTTGATACATTTTCTCACGTTATCGTCGCTTCTTCCCGTACAGGAGAAGCTTACAAAGATGTAGTTCAACATCTTTTCTTTAGCCTTTCCTACTTGGGCATTCGGAAATCTATGAAACTAACAGTGCACCAGCTTACACTTCTGTCGCTTTTAAAAGGTTTACTCGATCTTTCAAGACTTTTCATACCACAGGAATTCCTTACAATCCGCATGGACAAAAAATGGTTGAGAGTACACATCAGACACTAAAGGCTCAAATTTAAAAAATTACAAGGGGAATTTAAGGATAGCTCTCCACAACACATTCTCTCCCATGCTTTGCCATTAATAACGTAAATATAGATCTTACCAACTGTACCAATATGTGTAAGCATTGGAATCCAGCTTTAGAGAAACCTAAGACCTTGGTAAGGTGGAAAGATATACTTTCTGGCCAGTGGAAGGGACTCGATGTGGTACGAACCTGGGGACGAGGGCATGCTTGTGTCTCTCCAGGGGACACAGACTGTTGCCCGTGCATTCCAGATCATTTATTGGGACACGATGTCGAGCTCCTTAACTCCTCCCTCGACTCCCCTGACCCCAGAAAGAATGCAGAGGAACCATCAAATCCTCAACCCCCTGCTCCTAAGGACACGCAAATAATGACACTCACTCAGACCATGAGTGAGCTCTCCTTGCAGAAAGATTGTCCCCGTCGCTGCTGCGCATTCACCCGATCTACATGGGGCTCCACTCGTTGTACGTGAGGATAATTAAAATCCCCGGCAGATGAGGCTATTGCCCTTGTTGAAACTCGGGGAGCCACAGTTACTCCAGCTACACTCTTTGTAGCTCTTCTTGCACTATTGTCTTCTCAGGCCCATTCGGGTTACGCCATTAAACAGCAGTATTGGACTTCTATCCCAAACCCTCCTATGTTAAGGCCTGTAAGGTGGGAGAATGAGCCTCTTTCTGTTTTCACTAGCAGTCTGTATCTACCCGGTGGCAGCACAGTTGAGTTCTTGGTGCCTCAAATCAATCCTGATTTTTTCAATTTTGGAAAATCCAGTTCTTCTCCCATACGTTTTCTTTATGATCATGCTCTTGAGGGATGCCTTCCCGTCTCCTTTAAGGGCCTATTACTGATTCTCCAGCTGACATGAAGGGAAGACATTCATTTTGGTCTATATATTTTGACTCTGGGAGGTGGAGACCCTATTACAGTTGGTGAGCATTCCATTTCTAAATAATTAAGTCACTGCAACAAGCCACCTCCTCTCCAGACTCTTCCTAATGATAACTCAAATGACGTCTGTACACTCATTGACGTTAGAAGGGTTATCCTCGATGGTGGACTTCTATGTATCCTATGTGAATAGGTTTTTATTTGATATGCAAGAAACAATGTATTAAAGAAATAATGTATGATAGGTGTAATTTCATGCCCTCTGTTAACTAAAGGTATTATTTTAAGAACTCACCCATGGGGCTCCCTGGGTGGCTAAGTCAGTTAAGCCTCCGACTTTGCTCAAGTCATGATTTCACATTTGTGGGTTTGAGCCCCATGTCGGGCTCAGAGCCTGGAGCCTGCTTCAGATTCTGTCTCTCTCTCTCTTTCTGCCCCTTCCAGTCTCATTCTCTGTCTGTGTCTCAAAAAAAATATTTTAAATAAGAAAAATTACTCACCCAAAACCTCTTGGTCAGTTATTCTTCTATAGTGCCCTTCTTCATCTTTTGTTACTGCCTTTATTTTAAAGTCCAGTTTGTCCGATATAAGTATGGCTACTCCAAGTTCTTGGTCAGTTATTCTTATACCTAGCTTGTTATCAGTTAACAGATGACACGCTAATGGTTGGGTCCCTCCTCTGCTAACAACTACTATTGATGGCAGTCTCTAAACAAACTAACATTTGGCAGCTTTTGGCTGCAATGCATCTCATTATACTGACCTGTCCAAATGGTCCTACCAAT
>NW_021913679.1:0-1264 GCF_006229205.1 Suricata suricatta | reverse complement strand
ACTGGAGTGAAAGAGGCGAGGAGCAGGGCAGTGCGCTCTTGGGATGGGGGGTGGCTTGCAAATTATCCCAAGATTTTAATCCCAGGCAACTGCCCTGTGCCAAGAAAATCCTCGGAAAGGCCACGTGCTTCTTACAGAGTAGTCTGACTCTGAAATGACGGAGATACCAAATAGGCACATAGGTGGGATTCGTGAGCCGGCTTCCAGACCCGCCGACAAACACGTGAACAGCAGTGCAAGTCCCAGTGAAAGGCTGGGCGGAGCCAGCCCTGCCCTGTCTCTGAAGTGACGGGGAGATGCCCCAAGAGCCAGCAACCCAGCTTTTACCGAGAGCAAGGGGGACCCACGTTCGCATGGTCTCGGGCTCTCTGTCATCCTGGCCCATCCCTTACACGTCTCTGCCCCCTAAACCCCAGAACACAGCTTAACATTGCTTGCGTTTCTCCACTCTCTAGCTGTCTCTGGTAATCGATTCCCCCCTCCTGGAGGGCCCGGGGCTGGCAAGGATATTTCTCCATCACGTTCCCCTCAACGAGATTCCTTTTCTTCCAGAATGATCGTCGCAGAATTGGACATACTGCTGAACTGTTGAATTGCCTCCATCTTTTGACCACATGCTAGGGGAATTGTCCGTGGCGTTGAAATACTGATTGCGTCATTTTCTGGCCATGCGTCATTGAGGTAAGGTGTACCTTTGCCATGTGGCTATCCCTAACTCGCCAGGTGTGTCCTTTAACTTGGCTTTGTGGAGACATTAATCCATTTTTTGTCCCTACCTTTTATGCTCTAATACTCCTTTCGGGGTACTCTTCATCTGCAAATGTATAAGAGGGCAGAAAGGACTTTTATGGCATGAAATACGAGCAAGCTGTTTGGCTCTGAAGAATAAAGGGGAAATGTATTACTCTCCAGATTAAATCAATAAAGCACCCTATTTCCATAAACACACTATGCAGAAAGTGGATTATGTTAGAGAAACTTAATAGATTGAAAGGAGTATTGTTAAGGCTACTTGAAAAAAATTGAGATGTTTAAATATTAATAAATTGCTGGCTTTATTCAAGGAAGGAGAATTTAGAAAATACAGAGCATTTAAAAGAAAAAGAAGTCTGTTATTCTACTTCCACGGATAATGCATATTAAAATTTTACTGGCTGACTTTTAATATTTATATTACAGATATTTGTAATGATGTGTGTGTGTCGTTGGTTAAGTTGCTAGGTCTGTGCAAGTGAGAAACATTTATCACACGCCTGGCTTATGC
>NW_021913678.1:0-1264 GCF_006229205.1 Suricata suricatta | reverse complement strand
AGAGAGAGATTAAGAAATTCTTTGACTGAAAGTATTGTAATTACTTTCTCCCCGCCCCCCTCAGGCTGCTCCAGATGACCTTGTCACGGGCAAACCCAGGTTCATTATACAGTTAGACACTAGGTGGCGATACAAACCCCCAAACTAGACACACTGTTGTCTTTGTTGATTACCCTTTGGTTGGAAATTAAGTCTGATTGATTGTGAGGTTCACATAAAACTGAGAAACAGAAAAGCAGCAATATTTTCACTACTATCACCGTATGTTTCTTTTCTTTTGATGAAGAACTCTGTTTCAGACGACAGAAAGATACCTTGAGTACATTTATTCATTCAGTTATCATATACCTATTTACCTATTAGAAAGCATTGAGGATGGCACATTTGTGCCCAAATGCTAAACAACATGTTAATGTTTTATGTGCCAAGACAAAATATGCACTTCGACGCACACAACTGTGCATGAGAGACAAAAATCAGTTATAAAGTATTTTACTATAGATCATTTGGATATATTTTTAACACTACATTTCTGATAAAGTGATCATTTTCTTTCAGAGGGAATAACAAGTAGGAAGCTTATTGCCAATAAAGATGTTCTTTACTTAACTGTGAGGAAAAGAACTATTCTGATAAAGAAAGTAAACTTAATATAATAGTAGTCATTAATATTAATAAAACTGCTGTAAGAGTATGTTCAAATCCTTGTGCAACAGGAGTTTGAGGACTTCAGTAAAAAAAAAAAAAGGGCAGGGTGTTTGCATAATAGGGTACCAATTAAAATAAATACGTATTTTGTTGGCTAGCTCTGGTGCAGCTTTGCAAGAGCATTTACCTTGTCCTGCACGAACTGGGCTGACTACCAGTTTATTCTGGGATCAGTTCAACATGCTGAACTTAATGTATGGGGTCTGTACGTTCTAAGCACCTGATTACATTCAAATTTACTTCCTGTACTTTTTACCTCACAGCACTTGAGGTGAGTTGAATTTGGAAGAAATGTCTCCAGTGAAGCGATTATAGAATGTTTTAAAATTAGGAACAAGACCAGGTTTTCTATGTGAATTTAATGATGATTCGCTGCCCGTATTAATTGCTGATACCCTAGAGACTGAGTAACTTTGAAAATATGCATTTTCACTTGATCAGACTTAAAATCCACTCCAGACTTTAGGACTGTCAGGATATAGTAACTAAATAACAATGTATGATTGTCGATTAGATCCTAGATCAAAAAAATAAACTCTTAATGACTGGATCTTCG
>NW_021913677.1:0-1264 GCF_006229205.1 Suricata suricatta | reverse complement strand
TCCTTCTTTTTGGTTGCTTTTGGTTTAGTTTGCTCCTCTTTTCTCTTTGACTTAGTGTCAAAGTTTAGGTAATGGATTTGAGATGTTTCATTTTTTTAAAATTACCTATTTATTTTGACGGGGGAGTAGAAAGAGAGGGAGAGGATCCCAAGCAGCCTCATGCTCAGTGTGGAGCCCAACCCAGGGCTCAATCCCATAACCACGAGATCATGACCTGAACTGAAGTCACGGGTGGCACACTTAACCGCCTGACCCACCCAGACACCCCACTCTGTCTTCATTTTTATTAATCTTAAAGTATTCTGTGATTTCCACTGTGATATCTCTTTTACCCTTTGATTCTGCAGAAGCATTTTGTTTAATTCTGCGTATTCTGGGTTTCCCAAATTTCTTGCTGTTATTGATTGTTTTCTATTATCATGCCATTGTGATAAAAGGACATATTTTGCATTATTTATAGCCTTTTAAATTCATTGACTTTTGTTTTATGGCCTAGCATATGGTTTATCCCCAAGAAATCTCCATGTGCGTTTGAAAAGAATGTATGTTCTGTTGATGACTGGAATGTTCAATCAATGTCAGATTTGTACTGCTGGTTTATGGTATGGTTCAAGTCTTCTTTATTTTATTGGTCTCTGCATAGGTGTTCTATCCGTTATTGAAAGTGATAATATTGTGCTTTCTCACTATTATTGTTGTATTGTCTGTTTCTCAATTTCTGTCTGTTTGTTTTCATGTATTTGGTGCTGAGTTATTAAGTGACTATATATTCAGAATCGGTTCATCCTTCTGATAATTTGACCCTTTTATTATTATAAAATGTTGCTATTTATCTTTACTAGCACTTTTTAAAATACTTATTTTTGAAAGAGAGATGGAGAAAGTGTGAGGAGGGGAGGGGCAGAGAGAGAGGGGGACAGAGGATCTGAAATGGGCTCCTTTGCTGATAGCAGAGAGCCCAGCGTGGGGCTCGAACCTACCAACCATGAGATCATGACCTGAGCTGAACTTGGATAGTCGTATGCTTAACTGACTGAGCCACCCAGGCACCCCTTTACTGGAATGATGAGATCATGACCTGAGCTGAAACAGAAACCAAGACTCTAGACGTTTAACCAACTGAGCCACCTGGGTGCCCCCCTAAGCTAGCATTTTAAACATCCCTTTGTCTAGCCAGTGAATATATCCATTTCAGCTTTTTTATGGTTATTTGCCTGAGATAACCTTTTCTATTCCTTTAAACTATTTAAACTATTTGTAATCG
>NW_021913676.1:0-1264 GCF_006229205.1 Suricata suricatta | reverse complement strand
ATGCATCAATATAGAACCATGAGTATTTATTTTACTCTATGAGTTATTGTCTAATTCCATTTTCATTTTTATGATTAGTGATCGGGAAATCTTTTATGTTGATTGCTATGATTTTGGATATGCCTCAGTTTTATTGTATAGTTTTGTTTTAGTTCCTCCTTATTTTCTGAAATCACAAATGTTCCAGGCTCATCTTATGTGTTCCCTTGACCCAGATCTGGATCACTCATTTCTCTAAGGAGCCATAATTCTTATTGAAGGATTATTGTTTGGAGTGCTAGGTGTGCTCATTGCCACTGGGATATCATTCTTCTGTGCCCTGTCTGTGAACAGAGCTATAAAATACATGCATGTCACTAACATGTGCACACACACTGGGACACATGCAGATATTTGCATCCATATGTACATATGCATGTGTATATTTAAATACATATATTTAAAAGTCACAAGTTCTTAATTACATCTGTGATTCCAATTCACCATTAGAGAGTTTATTTTAGCATTCCCTCTTTCTTTATTTGTAACTTGTATCTCTGACAGGGAGGAATCTGCTTCACATCATTTACAACGTATTTTATTTGCTAAATCCTAGAATATATGCATAAAGTATTTTAGAATTGCTGACCTTTAACCTGGTGAGAAATAAATTTACTAACTAGAATACAGTATTTATGCAGTTATTTTAATCAAAAGCCTGATAGTAGAATACTGTTTTTTAAATTAATACATACTATTGTAACTTAATTAGTATCAGTGGTTTTGAGGAAATTGAAATATTTTCTTATGATTTGGAACAATTATACAAATTTTCCTGTAAAATGTCATTCTATATCTTCTCTCTGTATGTCTTCCTTATGGCCTTATTCATTTGAGGAGGACTTATGATATATTAAAGAACAGTCCTTTGAGGCAGAAGTGACAAATATTTCCACTATGATGTTTGTAATCTGATTGTGATTATGGTGGGCTTTATTTATTTTTACTTTTTATACCATTGATTTGATCAGTTATATACATATATAACAGACTTATATCTCGATTTAGGCTGTACTTAGAAAAACCTCTTCACTACAATATGTATATATGTATTTATGTATGTATGAATATATATGTGTATATTTCATAATTTTGTCTAAGAATTTAATGTTTTCATTTTTTATATTTTAAACTTAGATTCATTCCAAATTTATGTTACATATCATGAAATATATCATCTTTATTTTTTTCAAAACTATCTAGTCCATTTCCCCAAACTCTTTTA
>NW_021913675.1:0-1264 GCF_006229205.1 Suricata suricatta | reverse complement strand
AATGCAAAACCAGGTTCATGGAAACTTTTAAGGAGATTCAGGATACCCTCTCAGCAGAGACCCTGCCCCTGTTACAGTGTCAGGATAAGGAAGAGACCCCAAACGACCCAACATCATCAGTGGGATGGAAGGAGTTCGTTCATGTTTCTTCTATCCCAGCTTTTCAAAGGGGGTCCCTGAGGACTAGATTCTGTTTTGGCAGTCTTGGAGCTCTGATAGGTCTGGCACCCTCTAGCTGCCTGGGGGGAGAAGACAGCCAGTAGCGTGGGCCAGTAGATGCCAGTGATCATGCCTATTGCTCAGCACAGAGTGAGTGTATTAAAAAATCCCAACTCTCAGCTTCTCCCTGGAGAGGCTAAGAGTTGATCTATGCAACCAGCACCCTAACGTCTCTAGGTCTTCCCCAAGAATTAGCATCTGATTCACCAATCCTGAAGCTCACAAGATTCATACATCATTAGATACGTGAACATTTTACTAGAAATGCACCCCCCCACACACACACTAACATATGTTACGTGATAGGGAAACTTATTTTCAATTTCCTTCTTTAAACATGACCACTTGAAACTCCCATCTCCATCACAGCCTTTTCAAATCTAGAAAACTTAATATGTAAAATATAGTTGGAAACACTATGGCATATTTTTAGGGAAAAATAAAAGATCTATCATGGAAAAAAATGAGAGCACCTCCAAATATCTGAAAAGCCATCAACTGAAGTGAGAATTCATTTGTGTTAATAAACTATTAATGGTAGAACCAGTTGTGCACTTTAACAACATGGAACTATCTTGGGAAGTAGTGAGCTCCTTAAGGTTGGAGGAAATCACCCTGAGGCTAGATGATCATTTTTAAGATTGTTTGATTATTTTTTAAGATTATTTTATTCTGAGAGAGAAAGCGTGTGCATGAGAGAGTAGGGAGCAAAAGAGAGAGAGAGCAAGAATGAGAGCAAGAGCGAGAGAGAGAAGCTTCAGCAGGCTCCATGTTCAGCACAGGACTGATGTGGGGCATGATGCTGGGATCATGACCTGAGCCGAAATCAGGAGTGGGATGTTCCACTGACTGAGCCACCCAGGCACCGCAAGATTGTTTATTTTAACAGAAATTTAGTGGTTGAAAATTATTTGCATATGTTGTCAGTAAAAATCTAATAATATTTTGCTTCCCGATGTATCAACTAGTTGCTTAAAAAAACTTGTTTCTTTCCTCTACCTGAAAAGATAATTTTGTAAAACATAATTACTCCCACTGCAGAATG
>NW_021913674.1:0-1264 GCF_006229205.1 Suricata suricatta | reverse complement strand
ACACTATTACCATGATCCCGTCTTGTGAGTTCCAAAACAGAAGCAAGACTTTGGGCTGACTGTGCCAAACACAGTGCTAAGGAAGTGAGAGGTCAGTGGGAAATGTAAGTTGGACACTAATCAAAGTTCTCAGAAGCCTCCACGGGCTGCTCCCACCTCACGATGTTGGCTTCTGCTTTGTGCTGTCTTCATGGCAACCTCAGAAATAATATTTCTCATTCCTCCCCTGCCCGCAGATTCTTCTATGCCCCTCATCCATGTCGGTAGAGGAAAAACCAAGTCCAGTATGGAAGAGGGGGAAGTGGGGCTACAGACCAGTTTCCAAAATTCTAAAACCGTATGCCCATACTTGTGAACGTGGGGATATTAAAACTTACTTCATAGCAATGTTTTGTGAGTTCAATGCTCTGATTTTTATAGGGTGTCTGAAGCAGTACCCAGAACATGCTATGCCAAGAATTATGCTTGCATTATGAATGCAAGAAGAAGGAAGGAAGGGATGGGTACTTGTCTTAAATTGCTGCCTAACAAATTACCATGAACTTGAATGTCTTAGAATAAGACTCACTTTATGTCACAGGTCTGTAAGTTTGGAAGTCCCTATGGGCTCGACTGCTTTCTCTGCTGAGAATCTCATAAGGTTGAAGTCAGTGTATCAGCTGGGCTGGGTGTTTATCTGGAGACCCTGGGAGTAAAACTGTTTCCAAGTCATTTCAGGATGGTTCTATGCAAGGTCCTTTATTTTCTACTTAATCCTCATAATAACATTATATGCTGAGTCATGCCCCCAACTTATAGATGAAGAAACTTCAGTCACTGGACAATTTTCTCAAGGTCCCAGTATTAATGAGTTTGATTGATGACTCCAAATTTTCATTGGAAAATAAGAGAAAGCACACATTGAATGTAGGTAGTAGACAGTAATTAAAGGCTTTTCAGGGCACTTGGGTGCCTCAGTCGGTTAAATATCTGACTCTGGATTTCAGATCAGGTCATGATTTCACAGCTTGTGAGTTCAAGCCCTGCATCAGGCTCTGCACTGACAGTGTGAAGCCTGCTTGGGATTCTCTCTCTCTCTCTCTCTCTCTCCCCTCCCTTCTTCTTCTGCCACTTCCCCCTCCCAAAATAAATAAATAAACTTAAAAAAATGAATTTTCTTTAATGGAGAATTATGTGGTCATTGGCAAGCTTATCAGAGACAACTATGCACCATATTAACCCTGTTTCCATATTTCCACTTCTTTTCTCTGAACACTTTGGTGAT
>NW_021913673.1:0-1264 GCF_006229205.1 Suricata suricatta | reverse complement strand
TCTAGTACAACAAACCTTTTTAAAATGTCTCCTTTCTAGAGTCCAATATAAACTTAATTAAGTGGTAGGAGCTCTTTAGCAACATTACAAAATAAAAACCTAGTTTCAAAATAATAGTTGAGAGAGGTATGGGCTTTTTATTATTAGTAGTAGTATTAGTATTAGTATTATTAATTAGATTGAATATTTGAACAAAAAAGTTGAATTCAATACATCGATCTTTAAAAGCATTTTATTTTGAAATCACATGAAAAATGGTATTTTAAGCTGACACATTTTCCTTTTTTTCTAGTGATTCCCACAGATCTAGATTCAAAAACAGACTTCACATGTATGTGTGTGCATGTATGTGTGCAGTGAGGAGGTGATGTAGGCTGAAACTAAGTAAAGCTACTGCAAATTAGAAGTAACAACCAATGACTCAAATGAATTCACTCTCTTTTAAAATCAATAACAATTAGGAAAAAATTTTAATTACTGAATCATTCACAACCTTAACTGTGAATGTGTTAGTATTTTACCCACCTGCATTTTCTCTCTACAAGCTTTGAAGACAGAGTTTGTGATTCATAGCCCTTAAAATTCATCCTGGGTATTTTTATGAGATTCAAGATAATTTTATGAAAACTAAAATCTAGATTCTAGACATCATCCAGACAACAAAGGTTTCGGAGTAACATGAAAAATAATGTTAGTCATCCAGGAAAGGAGACCCGTGATTCAGAGGAATAGACAGCAAAGGCCCAAATACTCTATTTGGGAGGACCCTTAACTCAGGCTGTTCCCGCAACTGCAGGCAGCCAGCCAGGCAGGGCAGAAGTCTGGCGCTTACACAGTGCCTTTCGGGAAGAAATGAGGATTAAACTACTTCAGTGCTGGCTGGGCAGAAGATCCCACACAAATGGTTGGGTTTTACTATCCTTTTCCTTATTAAAAAAAACGGAAGAGATAGCAGGTTTCCATTTGAAAAGAGTCATTTTTCATTATTTACGAAAGGAAAACCTGATAATATGTATGATCCCAATTAAACTTTCTTTTTTGCTGTTGTGTGTGGTTTTTTTTTTTTTTTACATTTACTATTGAGAGACAGAGAGAGACAGAGCATGAACGCAGGAAGGGCAGAGAGAGAGGGAGACCCAGAATCTGAAGCAGGCTCCAGGCTCTAAGCTGTCAGTACAGAGCCTAACGTGGGGCTCGAAAACACAAACTGCTAGATCATGACCTGAGCTGAAGCCGAACATTTAACAGACTGAGCCACCCAGCC
>NW_021913672.1:0-1264 GCF_006229205.1 Suricata suricatta | reverse complement strand
TATCATTCTTTACAGAAAATGTTTCCATGTCCCCTATTTTATATCATTTCCTAGAGGTACTGTGATTTAGCTTAATAGAGTAGTAAGTAACTCACAAATCCATGTGTACTGGCTTGTTTCCCTTCCTTAACATCTTACTTCCATGCCAGTGTTTTGGTGGTTGGTAGAACAGACCTTCAAGGATGTCCTCACTCTAATATTTTGAATTGTGGATATGTCATATTATTGCAGAAGTAATTAAGGCTATAGACTTTAAGATGGGGACGTATCCTGGAATATCTCATCAGGGCCACTCTAATCAAATGAGTCCTTAAAACAGAGAGCTTTCTCTAAGTGAGGTCACAGAGATGGAGCAGAAGACTCAAAAATATTTGGAGAGAGGGACCCAACCTCCTGCTGCTGAAGGAAGAGAAATGGAAGCACAGAAGGAATGTAATTAGTTTCTAGGAGAAAAAACATGCCCTTGACTGATAGCCAGCAAGGAAACAGGAATGTCAGTACTATAACCACAAGGAATTTAATTTGGCAAATAATCTGGATGAGACTTGAAGTGAATTCCTTCCCAAAGCCTCCAATAAGGGACGTAGCCCTATTGACATCTTGATTTTACCTTTATGAGACCATAAGCAGAGGAGCTGATCTAGTTTATGTACTTAAACTTTTGATTTATAGACTATCAGATAATTAGTTAACTTGCTAGGTTTTTGGTAATATGTGACAGCCTCATTAGGGAGCTAGTTCACTTTCCAGGCAAAACACTTGCCTGCATCCTTGTTTAATGGTCTGTTTCTTGGGGGAACTAAAACCACAACAGCTGTTACCAGAGTTTTTCTAAGAAGCAGACACTCAGGATAAGATTCTGAAAGTGAATGTGTTGCTGGCAAGATGGCAAGATGTACTCATCTGTGTGTTTGGGACATTGGAAATGTGGGCTTTAGAAACCTAAGCCTTCAAATATCTTAGAAATCTCTGTGCTGGGAAGTCACTGCTACTCAATGATGGAAGGAGGTGGCTCACATTGCCTAGAGACGACACAAAGATGTGTTCACAGTAGGTGTCTTGCAATATGATACTTGTTCTTTTCGAGATCTGTCCCTGCCTTCCCTCATTGGTTCTAGACTACATCAAGTCTAAGAACAGCCCAAGTGAGAAAGTACTTTCTGTTATTAAAGAGATTATTTTTAAGAATTTGTATTATTTGCTAATATGTATACATAAAAACCTGGATACTATGCCATGAGTTGATGCTAAAAATTCTGGTTCA
>NW_021913671.1:0-1264 GCF_006229205.1 Suricata suricatta | reverse complement strand
TTAAACTCAGGAGAGTGTGTAGAGTCCTGCAGACTAGGGCAAAGCACTTCAAGAGATTCAAAGTAGGTGTTATTTATTAGACTATTGGTTTTGTCTCAGAAGAGGAAGTTAATGTAAAGTGCCAGAGTAAGGATATGAGGAATTGAAGGAAATCAACTTATTTAGACATAGTAGGATTAGGCTTAGTGGGGTTCTTTTGTTTTGTTTTGTTTTGTTTTGTTTTTGGTGGGAACTTGTTTTATAGTTACAAACTCCATGTCTTGCTATTGGTTTCATCGGATTTTCTCCTTTTTGAGTCAGTTTTGATAGTTTGTGTCTTTCAAGGAATTTGTCCTCTTCATCTAGGTTATCCAGTTTGTTGGCATACTGTTGTTCACGGTCTTCCTTTATTTTATTTCTGGAAGGTCAATAATGATGTCTCTTCTTTTATTCCTGGTTTTAGCATTATGAGTGTTTTCTCATTTTTCCTGTCTAGTCTAGCTAAATATGTCACTTTTGTTGACATTTTCAAAAAAGAGATTTTGGTTTTGTTGGTCAGTTTAATTGTGTCCCTCAGAAAGATATGTTGAAGTCCCAACTCCTGGTACTTGTGAATATCAATTCTTTGGAAATAGGACATTAGCAGATATAATTAAGATGCCATTAACATGGCCTTGACTTACTATGACTTTCGTACTTATAAGAAGAGGGAGGACACACAGGGAGACAGAATGCCATGTAACAACAGAGGCAGAAATGAATGATGCAGCTATACCCAAAGAATGCCAAGGAAGGTGGACTTCTAGCTTCCAGAACTGTGAAATGACAAATTCTGTTGTTTTAAGACACATACACTGAGGTATTGTGTTACAGCAGCCCTAGGAAATTAATACAGATTTTGATACCAGGAAGTGGTGTGTTGCTGTAACAAATACCTAAACTGTAGAAATGGCTTATGAATGGAGGCTGGTAGAATTTTGAGGTACTTGGTAGTAAACCTAAATTGCTTTGAACTCATTGTTGGCTGAAAAGTGGACATTAAAGGTACTTCTGATGAAAGCTCAGACAAGAGAGCCAAATAGGAAGTTTTGGGAGTTTTAGAGAAGATATAGATTGTCATAACAGAATGTTGCTGAAAATAGGAATGTTCAAGGTGCTTCTGGTGAGGTCTCAGATGGAAATAAGGAACATGTTATTGAATGCTAGCAAAAAGTTGATCCTTTTTATAGAGTGGTAGATAATTTAGTTAAGTTTTATTATGTTGGGTGGAAAGCAGAACTTGTAG
>NW_021913670.1:0-1264 GCF_006229205.1 Suricata suricatta | reverse complement strand
CTCGCCTTCTTGCACACTTTGGCTTGTTTCTTGGTGTAGTCCTTTGAAGGAAAACAGACTGACAAACACCGAGGGAACAGAAACACACATACACACAGACAAATCAAACAAAGAAACACATTACAGGGGGAAAGAAAAGAAAGAAAATGGGAGGGAAAGAGACGAAAAGAAGAGAAGAAGAGAAAATAAAAAGAAAAGAGAAAGAAGAAAAGACAAAAAAATATATATATAAGGGGGTCAGAGACAACAAAAGGACAGTAGACCGTTTAAAAGTGTATGACCAGTTTAGGGGAGAGGTAAGGATAAGATACAGGAGAATATATCTGGGTTGCAAGAAGGTGAAAAAGTAAGGGAGAAAGGAGAAAGTAATATAAGGAGTAAAATTTAAAGGAATTGAGTAAAGAAAAATTTTAAAAAAGGTAATAATGACAAAGAAATAAGTACGAAACTACTGAAGAAAAAACATTTTTATATATTAAAAAGCAAACAAAAACAACAACAAAAAACAAAAAAACAAAACAAAACAAAAACAAAACAAAAAAAGCAGCAGCTCCTCCTGGTGGATAGGCTTGGTTTGATGTGGTAGGTCTTGGAGTCTGTTCTCAGAGGCTCCGCCCCTGCCTGAGGTGAAATGAGCAGCAGGAGGTGAAGTGCGCACCTTCACAGACTCAATTGCGGTGTCCCCACCCCCAGTCAGGATTGCGATTGCAATGAGGGAATGGAAAAAAACAAAAAGCAAAAAAACCGAGTCTCTCTTAGTTTCCGATAGCTTTGCTCAAGATGCTGTGCGCTGCTGGAAATAAGCTGGGAGCTCCTGCAGTCTAAGCGCGCGCCCAAGCCTCCACCCGCCACCGACTCTTTGTTGGGGGTCGCGTAGGTGTGCGTCCTATTTTTTTCCCTGTGGGCACCCAGGATTCGCGCAGTCCGTGCAGGGGGCGAGGTGTGCCGTGGAAATGCAGTCCCTGGTCCAATTCCCAAAACCAAGTTCGAATTGCTCGCGCCTGGTGCAGTCGCCGCTCCGGCCGCTTCCCACCAGAGAGCGCGCCTCCCCAGCGCAGCCGCTTCTCACAGCCACAGATGCCTCTGATTCCCCGCCGAGATGGCTTAGGGCTGGAAGCTATTCCTTCTCTTGTGCCACCCCGGTTCGGGATTCCGGCTACCCAGCAGTTATCTATGGAGTGGGTTTCTGTCTCCAAGCGCAGCCGAGCGTTCTATACCTCTTCCCCAGAGACAGTTCTATGAGCGTGTTCCGACTCTGTCTCTT
>NW_021913669.1:0-2535 GCF_006229205.1 Suricata suricatta | reverse complement strand
GCTGCCTCGTGGTCCCTTATTACAGGATGTCTGGAAGGTTTTATTGTTTCATTCTTTAGGGAGGACACAGAGAGAAAGAGAGAAAGAGGGAGAGAGAGAGAAAAAATGCAAACTGAGGGAGAAAAACAGAGGAAGAGAATGAGAATGTTCATTAGGCTCCAAGTGCAGCAGGAATCCCGACTCAAGGCTGGATTACAGGTCCCTGGGATCAAGGCCTGAACTCAAATGGAGAGTCCAGTGTTCAACTATCAGAGTCACCCAGGTCTCCACAATTTCTAGATGCGTGAAATTTTCAGAGAAAAAGACAACAAGGCCTCTGGCCAGGGGCACAAGGCTTACCTGAGAACTGGCCATTTCCTCTTTTATCATCTCCTCTATGTTCCTTTCTCAGAAGATCTTTGTGGAGACATCCCAGCTCAAGTAGGAGAAATTTGTCTGAAAAGCCGGCAAAGCAGTCTCTTCACTGGTATGCTGCTGGCCTGCAGGCAGCACATTCAAATGCAGAACAAGTACAACTTCCCAGTCCTTCCTGTCAGGAACAATTGAGAAACTATGAGCTCCTACATGAAGACCCATCTCTGAGATTGCCATCCCTGCTTTCGGGGGTCTGGGTAGGTGCATCCCTGTTGGGAGGCAGATTGGTCTCAGGGTTGAGTGAAAATTCCTGGTGAGGGTAAAGCAAAATTGCCAAGTCTCTGGCCCCTAGACATCGACCACTATTTACCCTCCTGGAACTATCATTTCTGCTTGTGCACCAACCCTCAGACTGCTTTGCTGATTGGTGTCAGGAGCGGCATGTCCCCCTACCCTGTCCCTCGGGTGTGATTGCACCTGGCCAGGGAAAAGATGAGCAAACTCGATACAACTTAGTGCTACTAAGGCAAGCGACCTAGAATTTTCCTCCTAGCCAAGCAGTTACTGATAAGTGACCTTTTTGTACTCCTGGATGTCCTTGCAGGTCACTATTGTGATAAATGTTAAAAATGTATCATTCGTCTTGAGACAGTGAGCGCAGACCTTATATCTCCTGAGGATCTTGTTTCTCTGGATACCTTCTTTTAGAGCTATAAACAGCCTACTGACCCTTACTCATGTAAAACTGAGTAAAGAATGCTGTTTGCCTCATGACTAAAGATCGCTTTCTCAAGGCTCCACTGGAGGTTTTGTATATCTTGCTCTTCTGCATCCTATGGGGAACAAAAAAGTACGCTTAAAAAATACCTGCCCTTCCCATATTACAGCATGCGTGCCTGTAGCTGTTTTTTTGACAATCATTACGACTAAGATTAGAATTGTAACTTCTGCAGAATCCCTGATCTGCAAAACTGTGTTGAAAAATTATTTATGAGAAATCATTTACTAATATACCCTCCTCTTTCTGCTCCTTGTACCTCTAATATAAATAAAGCTAGAGAATGAGACAGAGCAGAAATGCCTGCCTGGTGATCACAAAGAAACTTGAGCCATCTCACTCCCTTTCGCTGACACTATCCATCCTTCAGTGACCCCTGGACCTGTGGGAGCTGGACTCTGGCACCTCCCTTCCCACAGAAGCCCACAAACTCTTTTTGACCACAGGAAATGGAAATGGGTGCCTCGGTGGCTCAGTCGGTTAAGCCTCCGACTTCGGCTAAGGTCAGATCTCACGTTCGTGGGTTTGAGCCCCGCTTCAGGCTCTGTACTGACAGCAGGCTCAGAGCCTGGAGCCTGTTTTCGGTTCTGTGTCTCCTTCTCCCTCTGCCCCTCCCCTCTCATGCTCTGTCTCTTTCTGTATCAAAAATAAATAAGATATTATAATATTAAAATTGTATTGTTTCTGTCAGAGAGAGACAGACAGACAGACAGACAGACAGACAGACAGACAGACAAAGAGAGAGAGTGCACGAGCAGAGGAGGTGCAGAAAGGGCTACTCAGAAGCTGAAGAACGCTCCGGCCTCTGAGCTGTCAGCCCAGAGTCTGACAGGGGCTCCAACTCCTGAACTGCGAGAACATGAACTGAGTCAAAGTCAGGTGCCCAAACACTGGAGCCACCCAGGCACCCCCAGAGGGTACTTTTTATAACTCCCATCGACAGGACATGAAAATTCTCACCTAAGTGCTCATTATCTTCACTGAAATTTGGTGTTACCCTGTCGTTTTAGGAGGTCCTTTTTTTGATTTTCTGTGTGTTCTGCCCTATTTTTTTCTGTTTTGTTGCGATTTTAGTAAACCTTGAGTGGTTTCTCACAATAAAATATAAAATCGGCTTCCTACAGGTTTACATGGTGACTAAAATTGAAATCGCTTAAAATTACATAGTAGAAAAGAAATCAACATGACTGCATTTAAATACTGCATGGATTGATACTAACCTAAGTAACCTTGTTTTTCTTTGAGGCAACGACCCCACTTACTTTTTTTAAAGTGTACTTATTTTGCAACCGAGGAAGAGATATGGAGAGGGCACAAAAGCAGAGGAAGAGCAGAGAGAGGAGTGCAGAGGATCCAAAGCAGGCTCCATGCTGACAGCAGAGAGTCAGATGCAAGGCAGGAAC
>NW_021913668.1:0-1000 GCF_006229205.1 Suricata suricatta | reverse complement strand
TAGTAAAATGAAGTAAAATTTCCAGAAGTTGTAATCAGATGGCATACTGTTATTTTATACGCTGCTGTTCGCCCTCAAACTCCTGCCTCTTCAAATGTCATTTCTCCCTCCGTCCGCCGGTGTGTCTATACTGGATTCCCAGCAGTCATAGGCGGACACAGTCCACGCCCTCACGGAGGGAGATGTGTCTGCGCCATCACAGAGGGAGAGTCACCCATTAGACAGTAATTACAAGTTCGACCAGCGTGACCAAAGGGGAAGGGCCAAGTGCTTTGGGAACATGGAGCAGAGAGACTTGACCTGGCCCAATGGGTCCTTGAGGAGGCCATGCTGAAGTTGAGTTTGGAAGAGTGAGTAGGAGATGGCCCGGACAGGAGTATTTCACATCCCCCCTTCCAGCCACCTCACTCTTCCTCCCCAGGGCCTGCCTTCCATCACGTTCTATGGGATTCCCCAACCTCTTGGGACGACTCCCTGTGCATTCCCTGACTGCTTCTCTTTGTGTGGAATCCTGGGTCCTCCATGAAACTCCTAATCTCCCTTGGACCTCTCCCTTTTCTTTTTTTTAATGCTTATTTATTTATTCGGTGAGAGAGAGCATGTGAAGAGGAGGAGAGGTGCAGAGAGAGGGGAGACAGAGGATCCCAAGCAGGCTCCATGCTGTCAGTGCAGAGCTCGACGCAGGGCTCAAACTCACTGTGAGATCATGACCTGAGCTGAAATCAGGAGTTGGGAGCTTAACTGACTGAGTCCCCCAGGCGCCCTGGACCTCTGCCTCCTCTTGGATCACTCTGCCCCACCTTGTCCCCTCAGGTTGCCGAGAAAAGACTTGCTGCAGGGACTTGCCTTAGACAATCCCTTAATATGACTTTGAAAGGGCATGCAGTAATCATTTTGTTTTATTTCCAAGTTTTGGATAACTTGCCTTAAAACATTCATGAGGCACTTTAGCATCGGGTCCAGCACAGAGTAAGCTCTTGAAAAGTTATATTACTGCTAT
>NW_021913667.1:0-1264 GCF_006229205.1 Suricata suricatta | reverse complement strand
GAGAGAGAGAGAGAGGGAGGATCTCAAGTAGGCACTGTGCTGTCAGGTGAGAGACTGACACTGGGCTTAAACTCACAAACTGTGAGATCATGACCTGAGCTGAAGTCAAGAGCAGTAGCTTAAGTGACTGAGCCACTGAGGTGCCCCAGGAAATCAGCCTAATTTATAATAGTGCCAGAATTGTCATCTAAAAAATACTTATTTATGCATTTCAGAAATATAACAGATTTAGGCTTGGTAAGGATTTCTCTTAGTTTTCTAAGTGAAGTATTATTTTCTTTGTAAAGGACTATACTATTTTTATTTATGTTATTATTAACTTAGGTTCTTACTTGCTGCTGTGAATATCTTTTGTCCTATCTTTTGTTTTATTATATCTTTAATTTTGTTACCATACAAATAATTAATATTTGGACATTTATTTTGTACCTAAACTTTTTAATATTCTCTACTCAAGAGAAATATATTTTAAATTTTCACATACATTTTCTTGGATTTCTGCAAATAATGATCCATGTCTAATAATTCCTTTTGGTTTGTATGTGCAGACTACTTATCTTATGACACAACTCTTGCATGAAACCCCGTTTTCTGTTTCTGGATTAGGGTGCTGGTTTCTTGAATGTGTTCACTCCCTGAAAATTCATTAGGATATACACTTACGATCTATGCATGTTTCTGCAGTACTTTTTTTTTATTAATCCCTCATCAAATATTGTACTGCTGAACAAATGGCTGGGTATGTATGGAGTATTTGGGTGCTCATTAAAAGCATAAACCCTTGGGTACATTGCTCCAAAAATTCTTCTGTCTCAGGAGATGTAGAATGGACACAGAACACCTGATTTTGCTGAGTATCACAGGTGATTCTCAGTCAGGAAGTCTTCATCACATTTTAGGGATGCTGCTGAGTCCATTTTTTTTTTTTTTTCAGTGCTTGGCAGTACTTAGTGTTTCAGGGAAGAAACCAGAGATCTCTGTCTTCCCTCCTCTACTTCGTATCCTGCTATGACCTGAGAATTGTGCTCTCTTGGTAAATGCGGAGAGAGTATGAGGCTGGTGGAGGCAGCCAGTAGGTAAAACTCAGACTCAGGTCCTTTCCTTTTAGTCTCCAGATAGATGCTGCTGCTACTGTGTTTGGAATCTGAAGGACGCCTGTAGAGCCTGGATTGAATTCCTCAATACTAATCTATTTTCATTCATTCAACAGGAATTCATCCTGATCTCATACCTTTGCTCAGAGCCTTTCCCATGCCTCCCCTTC
>NW_021913666.1:0-1264 GCF_006229205.1 Suricata suricatta | reverse complement strand
TGGCCTCTCGAACTTGTCACCACCTCCTCCAGCCCCCAGGAAGAATCCTCCTTCTCGGGGCCCTGGGACACGGAGAAACCAACCAACCCAGAGCCTGCCCCCTCCCACCTCCTTTCTGTGAACAAGCCCTCCTCCTCCACTGTCTGCCTGCTGGCCTCACGCCAGGGCCAGGACCAGGGGCCAGCTCCTGGGCCCCCGAGTCCTGGAAGGAGCCACACCAGCCGATCCTGAGCTGCCGCGCTGCCTAGCTGGTTCCCTCCTGCAGAAACCACCATAAAGCCATCTGTCACCGTTGTCCCTCCTCCTGGGCTTCTTCGCTTGGCCCTGCACGGTGTGGCACGTCCCTTCCTCTGGGGAACCCTGAGGAACAAACTGTTGTCAAAGGCATCGTCTCCAGCTAGGGAGGCCTTACTCAGATGTGATCCGAAGCAGCAGTGTTTTAAAGCAGCGCCACCAGGCTGTGCAGACAAGAAGAGTTAACCAAAAAATGGGCTGTGTCAACTTTGTTACAAAATCTCCCACAAAATGCATGTTATTAGAGGTCCTCTCCCCCGAACAATGGCATGATCCGGAAGAGTGGAGGAGCAGACCACGCACCCGGGAAGTCCGAAGGGTCCATCTCCCCAGACCGAGAGCACAGACCCAGTCCTCACGGAGGCCCGGGCTCTACTGCCTCCTGTGTGCGCTCTCTGGTTGGTTTTTCAAATCCGCCTTTTAAGCTCGTCCGCTTAGCAGGGAACTCATCTGCTCCAAACTCACCTTTCTAGCAATAATCAAGTGACTCCGTGCGCAAGAAGGCCTGTGGCCAGAGTTACTGACAGAATCCGGGGCTATTAGCCCGGCAAGAGCCAGCAGAGAGTATTTCAAAGGAGCCGCCTCTCTGGGAGAGGGCGGGAGGCAGAAGGGTGGGAGGAAGGAAGAAGAGGCGGTCCCTGGCAGATGCTCCCTGGACTCTCTATGCCCTGAGCCTGGATTCCCCTGCATCTCCAGAGAAGCGCCTGGTGAGGGGAGGGCTGGAGCCAAATTCAGCTGTTCACCCCGTGGAAGGGAGGGAGGAGAATTTCAGAGAGCCGTGCTTCTGGGAGCAGCCTGACCCCAGGAACCACCCAGAAGTGGGCCCCAAGACTGCTGTCCTAGTTACCATAGGGTTCAGCTGCTGTCACAAAGGTCCCTCGCGTGAGTTTGTGTCTCTCTCCTGCTTGGTCCAGAGGCACACAGTCCAGGGCAGGCCTGGCAGGGCTGCTCCAGGACACTCCCCTTCCCG
>NW_021913665.1:0-1264 GCF_006229205.1 Suricata suricatta | reverse complement strand
CAAGGATACCTGAGTGAGTGGGGGCGAACGGGGGGAGATCCGAGGACGGGCCAGCCCGGGACGGGCAGGGGAGGTAAGATCCCCAGCCCAACGTGGCGCAAGCGCGCAGCGCCCGGGAGACAAAGGGAAGAGACAGAGTCGGAACGGCTCATGGAGCTGTCTCTGGGGAAGAGGTATAGAACGCTTGGCTGCGCGTGGAGACAGAAACCCACTCCATTGATAACTGCTGGGCAGCGGGCGCAAGAGAAGGAACAGCCTCCAGCCCTAAGCC
Source organism: Suricata suricatta (assembly GCF_006229205.1). Classification (NCBI taxonomy): domain Eukaryota; kingdom Metazoa; phylum Chordata; class Mammalia; order Carnivora; family Herpestidae; genus Suricata; species Suricata suricatta. The sequence continues at coordinate 993 of NW_021913665.1, read as the reverse complement.
ATCTCGGCGGGGAATCAGAGGCGTCTGTGGCTGTGAGAAGCGGCTGCGCTGGGGAGGCGCGCTGCCAGGCGGGAAGCGGCCCGAGCGGCGACTGCGCCAGGCGCGAGCAATTCGAACTTGGTTTTGGGAACGGGACCACGGACCGCATTTCCCCGGCACACCCCGCCCCCTGCACGGACTGCGCGAATCCCGGGTCCCCACAGGGAAGAAATAAGACCCGCACCGACAAGACCCTCAACAAAGAGTCGGTGGCGGGTGGAGGCCCGGGCGCACGCGCTTAGAAGGTAGGAGCTCCCAGCACATTTCCAGCAGGCACAGCGTCTTGAGCAAAGCTATCGGAAACTAAGAGAGACTCGGTTTTTTGCTTTTTGTTTTTTTCCTTTCCCCATTGCAATCGCGATCCTGACTGGGGGTGGGGACTCCGCAATTGAGTCTGTGAAGGTGCCCACTTCACCTCCTGCTGCTCATTTCGCCTCAGGCAGGGGCGGAGCCTCTGAGAGCAGACTCCAGACTTACCCCACCAAACCAAGCCTACCCACCAGAGGGAGCTGCTGCCTGCTTTTTTTTTTTTCCTTCGGTTTTTCTTTTTTCGTTTTGTTTATTTTTTTGGGTTGTTTGATTTTTAATATATAACAAAATTTTTCTTTCTTCACTAGTTTCATACTTATTTCTTTGTCATTATTACCTTTTTTTTTTCTTTTTCTTTACTCAATTCCTTTAAATTTTACTCCTTATATTCCTTTCCCCTTTCTCCCTTACTTTTTCATCTTCTCACAACCCAGATATATTCTCCTGTATCTCATCCTTACTTCTCCCCTAAACTGGTCATACACTCTTAAGCTGTCTACTGTCCTTTGTTGTCTCCGGCCCCCTTTTATATATATTTTTTGTCTTCTTCTTTCTCTTTTCTTTTTATTTTCTCTTCTCTTCTTTTTGTCTCTTTCCCTCACATTTTCTTTCTTTTCTTTCCCCCCTGTAATGTGTTTCTTTGTT
>NW_021913664.1:0-1265 GCF_006229205.1 Suricata suricatta | reverse complement strand
AAGTTGCTGAGAGCAAATCTTACATTTCCTATGATCTGCAAAAGAACTGTACCTACGTGTGATGTTAACCGGATTTATTGGGAAAATATTTCAAAAAATATATAAATACCACATCATTGTGTTGTATGCCTGAAACTCATGTTACATGTCAATCATGTATCAATAAAAATAAGGACAATAAAATGGCAAAATTAAAATTACAGCAAATTAAGAGACGATATCAAGAGAGCCAAAAGCTAGTTCTTTGACATGATTAACGGAACTGACAAACGGCTAGCCAGGCGAAGTAAGAAACAAGGGAAGACAGATGACTAACATCAGGAGTGAAAGGGTGAGGATAAGAAGCCATTTGGTAAATCCCAGCATCCACTTACGATGACACGCTGGGAACAGAGGGCGGGACTTCCTGTTCTTGGAAAAGAAAATCGACCTGGAACTTGTAGTCACAGCCTACTAACGGAGAGAGACAGCAGCTTTCCTGGTGAGACAGGGAACAGGCCATCCCTCCCGCTCCTACGCCTCGTTGTGCCAGAGACCTGGCTACGCAGTAAGTCAGCAAAAGGAAATGGCAACAATATATAGACTGGAAGCAAAAAATAAAACTGTGAGTTACGCATCACATGGTTTTCTATGTAGAAAACCTGAGAGGATCTGCCAGTTTCAGAGATCAGCCTGAAGATCAGTAAGAGCACAGCAAGGTTAAAGGAGCAGAGCCCACGTCAATGCAGTCAGCTGACCTTTGACGAAGGACTAAAAGGGAATTCAATAGAGAAAATGTCTTTTCTTTTTAAGAAAATTTTTAAAACTTAGATATTTAGAGAGAGAGAGCACGCGAGCGAGCAGGTGCGCACACAAGCAGGGGAGGGGAAGAGAGAGAGGAGAGAGAATCCCAAGCAGGCTCCATGCTGATCAGCTCAGAGTCTGACAGGGCTTGCACCCATGAACCAAGGGGCCATCTGAGCCAAAATCAGGAATCAGATGCTTAACTGAGCCATCCAGGCGCCCCTTTTAATTAGTGTGTATTTATTTATTTTGGGAGAGAAAGCTAGTGCAAATGAGTGGGAGAGAGAGAATCCCAAGCAGGCTCCACACTGTCCGGGCAGAGCCCAACACGGGGCTGGCACTCACAAACCAGGAGATCATGGCCTGAGCTGAAATCAAGAGTAGGATGACTGAGCCAGCCACCCAGGTGCCCCAAGAAAACATCCTTTCAAGAAGTGGTGCTAGAGAGTAGATATCCACATGCAAAATAAATATATTTAGAC
>NW_021913663.1:0-1265 GCF_006229205.1 Suricata suricatta | reverse complement strand
TCTAGTACAACAAACCTTTTTAAAATGTCTCCTTTCTAGAGTCCAATATAAACTTAATTAAGTGGTAGGAGCTCTTTAGCAACATTACAAAATAAAAACCTAGTTTCAAAATAATAGTTGAGAGAGGTATGGGCTTTTTATTATTATTATTAGTATTAGTATTAGTATTATTAATTAGATTGAATATTTGAACAAAAAAGTTGAATTCAATACATTGATCTTTAAAAGCATTTTATTTTGAAATCACATGAAAAATGGTATTTTAAGCTGACACATTTTCCTTTTTTTCTAGTGATTCCCACAGATCTAGATTCAAAAACAGACTTCACATGTATGTGTGTGCATGTATGTGTGCAGTGAGGAGGTGATGTAGGCTGAAACTAAGTAAAGCTACTGCAAATTAGAAGTAACAACCAATGACTCAAATGAATTCACTCTCTTTTAAAATCAATAACAATTAGGAAAAAATTTTAATTACTGAATCATTCACAACCTTAACTGTGAATGTGTTAGTATTTTACCCACCTGCATTTTCTCTCTACAAGCTTTGAAGACAGAGTTTGTGATTCATAGCCCTTAAAATTCATCCTGGGTATTTTTATGAGATTCAAGATAATTTTATGAAAACTAAAATCTAGATTCTAGACATCATCCAGACAACAAAGGTTTAGGAGTAACATGAAAAATAATGTTAGTCATCCAGGAAAGGAGACCCGTGATTCAGAGGAATAGACAGCAAAGGCCCAAATACTCTATTTGGGAGGACCCTTAACTCAGGCTGTTCCCGCAACTGCAGGCAGCCAGCCAGGCAGGGCAGAAGTCTGGCGCTTACACAGTGCCTTTCGGGAAGAAATGAGGATTAAACTACTTCAGTGCTGGCTGGGCAGAAGATCCCACACAAATGGTTGGGTTTTACTATCCTTTTCCTTATTAAAAAAAACGGAAGAGATAGCAGGTTTCCATTTGAAAAGAGTCATTTTTCATTATTTACGAAAGGAAAACCTGATAATATGTATGATCCCAATTAAACTTTCTTTTTTGCTGTTGTGTGTGGTTTTGTTTTTTTTTTTACATTTACTATTGAGAGACAGAGAGAGACAGAGCATGAACGCAGGAAGAGCAGAGAGAGAGGGAGACCCAGAATCTGAAGCAGGCTCCAGGCTCTAAGCTGTCAGTACAGAGCCTAACGTGGGGCTCGAAAACACAAACTGCTAGATCATGACCTGAGCTGAAGCCGAACATTTAACAGACTGAGCCACCCAGCC
>NW_021913662.1:0-1265 GCF_006229205.1 Suricata suricatta | reverse complement strand
TCCAAGAAGAGAAGGCTTGACTACCCCAGCAAGTCTGTTCGTGGTCATGTCAACATCTGACTAACTGCCCAGGGCACCTGCTTCTCCTGCGCATGCCCCCCCCTTCCCCTATGCCTTCTAAGCCCCTCCCCACCTCACCCCATCCCGCGGCTCCTCCTGGACAGAGCAGATTAGTCCACCTTCTTCCCAGGTTGCTGGCGTCCTGTACAAAGCAGTTTCCTTCCCCACCATCACTTGTCTCTCCAGTGTTGATTTTTGAGTGGCGAGCAGCCGAAATGGAGTTGGGAAGTGGTTCTCTGTCCCGTGACAAAAACGCCAGAAAATCTCTTTTTAGGGAGAAAGGGATACTGCACATTTGGAGAAAGCCTGGACCTCACTATTGTAGTGACTCGGGAAACTTAAAAATCCTGAGCTCCATCTCACCATAAGTCAATTATATTGCAGGTTATCTGAATTAGAATTTCTGGGGGTGGGGCTTGAGCATCAACAGTTTTAAAGCCCCCAGGAGGCAAATAGATGACCTGGGGCAACCCCAAATACAGGATCACCGGGAGAGATTTCCTAAACCATTAATGCTGGGCCCCCTCCCCAGAAATTCTGACCCAACTGATCTACAGAGGAGGTGCAGATTTTTAAGGTACCCAGGTGAGTCCCCTGTGTGGCCAGTATTGAGAATCTTGAGCCTAATTCTGCTTCCTTAATTAAATCAGTCCAGACCAGTGAATCAACCTCGCATCTTCCCCACATCCTCCAGTTTTTTACTGCTGCTTTCTGTAGTCAGTTATGATAGGGTTGGGTGAAACTACTTTTTTCCCTGTGAATTTATATGTGGATTCAAACCAGCACAATCTTAAACTGTCAGCCATGTATACCCTTGTGCATTTATATCTTTCTTACCTTTGGGGCAGCAGCCCTTTTGGGAAGCTAACTCACTGGATTGCTAGGGGCCATCTGAAGTGTGGAGAAAGGAGGGCGCCTGGGTGGCTCAACCCATTTATTGTCCGACTTCAGCTCAGGTCATGATTTCGCAGTTTGTGAGACAGCTCAGAGCCTGGAGCCTGCTTTGGGTTCTGTGTCTCCCTCTCTCTCTGCCCTTCCCCCACTCATGCACACACTATCTCTCTCTTTCAAATATAAATATAAACGTTAAAAATTACAAAAAAGAAAGAAGTGCAGAGCATGGCAATTAGGATAACTCCAACAAATCAACCTGATTCCTTCCTCTGAACTTGGGAATCTTAAAAATCCTGATGCCCCAACACACC
>NW_021913661.1:0-1265 GCF_006229205.1 Suricata suricatta | reverse complement strand
TGTTTATTTTTGAGAGAGAGAGAGAGAGACAGCATAGCAGGGGAGGAACAGAGAGAGAGAGGGAGGGACACAGAGTCAGAAGCAGGATCTAGGCTCTGAGCTGTCAGCACAGAGCCCCAAGAACCCATGAACCGTGAGATCATGACCTGAGCCAAAGCTGGACACTTAACCGACTGAGCCCCCCAGGCTCAGAAACTGTAAACACTCTCCAGGAGGCTTTGTCAACAGTGTCTCTGGATTACGATTTGTTTATGGAACGTAGCCAAGGAATCACAGCTGATAAGTGGCAAAGCACCGTCCTTTATTAATCAAGATACCTTTTAATCCTGGGAAGCCAGGATTCCATGGCTTAGCAAGACTTGGAAGTGGCAAATACCCCTAGACACGAGGACCCCTTTTAGTTTAATTTAACCCTTTAGCGACAACAAAACCTGAATCTATGTGTTTTTCCTCATATGGCCCTTTGTAAACCCTTGAAGTCCTTTTTGAAACCTCACTTACTCTTCTTCCAGCAAATCTGGGGCTCAACAGAAAAATGAAAGTAGTGGTCAGAGATGTGGCCCATTGGTCACAAGTATTCACAGGTCAGGGTCATGAAGCAAAGACCCCTGGATGTGGTCCTTCGACCCATGCGAGGGCCGGTCCAGGGGTGGCGGCAGAAGGAAGGTCCCAGGCTTCTCCTTGGAGATACGAGCTATTCCCGCCAGCTGGAAGAGGAGCTTCTAACACCCAAGAAAGGCGCTCTGAGGACCGTCTCTTGAGGTTCCTCGGTGCCCTCCCCAGAGCACCTGTGAGAGCCACGCTGGGGTGGGAAGGAAGCCGACAGCCAGCGCGCCCAGGGACCTCCTTACGTGTGGCGCACATTTCCCGCATCGCCGGGGCCTGTGTTGTGGAGTCTTGCGGTGCTTTGACTGCAAGTAGAAACGGCAGTGGTTTACTTGTCAGGCTTCATTTTTTAAATAAATATTCTATTTTTATGTGGTTGGGCCTTGAAAAACCATGGTTACAAAGCCCCAGTGAGCTCTCGCTGAGAGCCGTTGCTTGGAGCACAGGAAACTGCACCGTTCTTTCTGCAGTCAAGAGTCCTGCTCGGTATTAGAGGCTGGGTTTCTTGCTGTTGTTTTTTTTTGCCTTTTCTGGAACCAAAACAATCACATCTGACTATATTTTTTGTCCTGTGTGGTTCAGAAAGGGGAGATCACAGCTCAAAAGACCTTCCTAGAAGGCCAGGAGACCCACTGCAAGCATCCAAACAAATGTGAGGC
>NW_021913660.1:0-1265 GCF_006229205.1 Suricata suricatta | reverse complement strand
TTAGCGGCTGGCACAGCATTGTGTGCGTGTACAAACGCTGTTAGTCGCTCTGCACCAGACTGTACAAAACGGTAAAATATGGAGGCTCCATCCCACAAGCTGAAAGTAGACTACACATGTGCTATGATCTTACAGGACTTAAGAACTTCTGCAGAGACTGATTGTAAAAAACCAGCAGCCCTTGACCTAAAGAAGTCGATTCTTCTCTAAATCCTTCCACTTCTACTGTAAGCTTTATTCCACAGAAGAATTAATTACATGGTCCTTGGGGCGCCTGGGGGGCTCAGGCAGTTGAGCATCTGACTTGGGCTCAGGTCGTGATCTTGCGGTTAGTGAGTTCGAGTCCCACAGTGGGCGAAGCCTGGAGCTGCTAAGGATTCTGTGTCGCTGTCTCTCCCACCATCACCCCCTCCCCCGGCCTGTGTGCGTGAGCGCCTGCCCTTGCTCTCTCTCAAAAAAAAAATAAACTTAAAAAAAAATTCCACGGCCCTTCGCTTGCAGGAGCTCTGACATGAACGCCAAGTCTTGGCTCTGACGCGCGGGGATTTGTGAGTGGGAAGGCACGCGTGTACACGCACGCACATCTCACTGGCCGTCACAGTCACCCCGAGGAGAACCGAGGCGAGCATGACTACTTCTGCTTGCGGTTAACAGGTCCTGGCTTTGGTGCGGAGGACTGGTCAGTCTAATTCGAACATACACTTATGTGTTAAAAAAACATGGCAGAAATCTTACAACACCGTGGTTAAATACATTCGAGTGGGGGCGGGGAAGGATTACGGTGGCGTTCAGCATCTCACTTTGCTGTTTAACATCCCCTCCCAACCAAAATACTGCAGGCACAAAACACGTAAACACGTGAGGAACTGCTCACCTTTTCTGACTCACTGATGCAGTGGAGATCTGCAGAAAATCCATGCGCAAACGCTTTTTCACGGATTTCCTCTGCTATGGCTTTCGCCTGTCCCTGCTGCGTAGCATAGAGCAACAGAAACCTTTTCATTGCTTCAAGGCATGTGCTTCAGCTGTAACAGTTACACTGGGGAAAAAAGCAGAAAAAAGGGATTTTCTTTTTTTTTTAATGTTTTTTGTTTATTTTTGAGAGACAGAGAGAGACAGTGCAAGAGGGGAGGGACAGAGAGAAAGAGAGACACACAGAATCCGAAGCAGGCTCCAGGCTCTGAGCTGTCAGCACAGAGCCTGACTCAGGGCTCGAACCCACAAACCATTAGATCATGACCTGAACCGAAGTCGGACACTTAGCC
>NW_021913659.1:0-1265 GCF_006229205.1 Suricata suricatta | reverse complement strand
GGAAATGATTTACACATCACTACTAATTAGCTGAGTGATGAGAATTCTAGCCTCTGGCCTCCAAATCCAGTGACTGTTTTGTGTACTTTTTAGTTCCATGTTTTTAAAATAACTTTTTCAGTGATTAAAAATAATAAAAATATGTCCCCCCCCCCTCCGATCATACAAGTACATTGCTCTTTTGCCTTTTAAATATTTTATTATAAAATATCTGAAGCATACAAAATTAATGTGTTGGTTTGTGGACACAACTTTGGTCCAGATAACTCGTAAAGTAAAATGAAACACAATACAAATACAGTTCAAGCACTACTTCCTTCCCCCCCTCAGTCTCTCACAAGAGATAATTATCCTAAAATTGTCTCTGCTCCCACGAATATATCTATAGGTGCTTATATCGATATGTGGTTACACCATTACCTTGGGTTCAGATTTTAAAATATATAAAACATTGTCCATAATCTTCTATAACTTTACACTCCACATCGTTTTGGAGTTGTATCATGTTGATACATAGGTGTCTAGTCCATTTATTATAACTGCAGAATCGTATTACATTGCATAAATAATCCTGCAGGATAGTATTACGTCGCATAAATAATCTGATGTTGCCTGACTTCATGGTTCATGGGTTCAAGCCCCGTGTAGGGCTCTGTGCTGACAGCACAGATCCTGCTTGGGATTCTCGCTCTCTCCCTTTCTCTCTACCCCTCCCCTCCTTGTGTGTGCTCTCTCTCTCTCAAAATAAATGAAGAAACTTTAAAAAATAAAAATAAAAAATAAAGTTACTAATGCCTAAGTTCCACCCCAGATCAATTAAATCAGAAACTCTGGGGGTGAGACCCAAGGATGCTATTTATTTTAAAGCCCCCCCTGGGTGATTGTAATGTACAAGAACAGTGAAGCACCACTGATTTAGCATTTCTGTTTTTCTGCATCTTTCCCAGTACTAGGCATTGTCAGACATTCTATTTTTCTAATATCTGGATGTAAGGACTTTCTAATTATGGGTGAAGCTTAGTATATTTGTATAATGTTATTGAGTATTGCAGCACCTTCCATTGAGAATTGTAATATATTTTACTCACATTTTCTCTTCAATTTCTCTTTTATCGTTGATTTGTAAACACTATATATATATATATACACACATATATATACACATACACACACACAAAGGCACTTTATACATATGTATATTCATATACATATATATAAATATATAGGCACTGTGTGTGTGTGTGTGTGTGTGTGTGTGTGTGTGT
>NW_021913658.1:0-1265 GCF_006229205.1 Suricata suricatta | reverse complement strand
CCACCTCCCGGCCCCGGGCTCCTCCCTCCCCTGCCCAAGTGCATGGACACATTGCTTCTAACTCATGCCCAGGACGGCGGGCTAGCTAGGGGCTCCTCCGGGGTGCCAGACTACAGCACGTCCCCTCGTCCGGTTAGGGTGAGACCATGTGGTGTGTGCGGGGGTCCGCCTTTGGTTATGGTCTTGTAGTGCGGCCCCTAAGGAGGGCGGAGGTAAAGGGCTGCTGGGCCCTGGCTGCCTCCCTGTCTGACCCGTTTCCGGTTTCCCTCAGGACCCTCCCGTGCCTGGAGGGAGCCGGCTGGGTCAGATTTCCCTCCCTCCTGGGACTGGTGGGTTCCTCAAGCCTCATCCTGACCCTGCCCCCGACCCCTGCACCCCTGGCCCAAAGGAGAAGGCCATAGTAAGGAGGATGGAGCATGGAGGCCCCCCTGCGCCCCCAGGGACCCCCCACAGGAGGAAGGTGGAGCTCCGGTAATGGACGTCAGTCACATCAGTCCTGGGGCTGCCACTGCGCGTGTGCCCGGGCAGGGACAGTCCGGCCGCACCAGGAGCCGCCATTCCCACCCCTACACGGGGTCTAGGGGGCCCTGGGGCACAACCACAGAGTTTACTGGAAGATGATGTCTGTGCAACGTGAACGCAGCGAGGAGAAACAAGGCTGGAAGAAAACATTCTCAAGTGTTAACAGTGGTTTATCTTGCGGTGGGATCAAGGGTTTTTATACTTCCATATGTTTTCCAAAATTCTTTATACCGAACACGTGTTAGTTATGTAATTTAAATTTTATTTATTTATTTTTAAACCAAATTCTTCAGCCAACTATGCTCTTCCCCAGTGCGGTAACTTTCCTTTGAGGCGGATTTCTGGGTGAACTCAAGGAACAAGGAGTCCCTCTCTAGCTCACATCACTGCACATTCATGTTCTCCTTCCCCTGCTCGGGCTCCGGGCAGGTCCCCGCTGGGGCTGGCAGGTGTGTGTCTACAGGAAGCCCCGCGTCCCCGCCTCCCCCCGCGGTGGACTCTGCCGTGCGGGGCTGGCTGTCCCCCGGGCCGGCCGCCGCCCACCGACCCTGGCCGTCCTGGGTCCAGGGTCCCCTTCCTCTCCGTCCAGCTGCTGCGGCCCTGGACGCGTGGGGAAGGGGCGGAGGGGACCCTGCGGGGGCCTCGGGCCAGGGCGAGGAGGGCGGGGGTCGGCCTGGCGCAGGGGACCCGGGGACAGCCGGGTCGGGGACGGCCCGGGAGGGGCGGGGCAGCCCCCTGGGCAG
>NW_021913657.1:0-2536 GCF_006229205.1 Suricata suricatta | reverse complement strand
CACTTACAGTTCTTTCAGTTGTTTCTTTTGGTTTTTCCCACAAATATACTTTTTAAAGGGTTCTGGTCACCAGTTCCAACCTGTGTGGGGGTTTTGCCACACCACCAAACCGTTCCCTGACACCAGCTAAGTGTTCGTCTACCCTTAGGTACCGTCAGTCCCATAAGACTGGCCTCTGCATTTATGCCAGTCACCAGTCTGGGCTGTCACCTATACTTCTGACCATATGACTGTAAATCAGAGGTTCCTATGACCTCTTCCTTGGTTTGATTAATTTGCTAGAGTAACTATAAGATTATAGGTTTATTATAAAGGGATGTAGTTCAGGAACATGCAGATGGAAGAGACACATTGGGCCAGGTATGGGGAAAGAGCACTGAGCTTTCATTCTCTTGCCAGGCACTCCACTTTCCCCAAATCTCTACTTTTTCCACCTGAAGTCTTAGAACCCTGTCCTTTGAAAGTTTTATGGAGGCTTCATTACCTAGTCATGATTGACCAAACCATTGGCCTTTAGTGATCAACTCAGTCTTTAGCCCCTCTCCCATCCCTGGAGGTCAGACAGGTGGGGCTGAAATTCCAGCCCTCTGACCCGTGGTCAGTTCCCTCTGACAGCCAGCCTTCATCTTAGGTGAGGTGCAAAAATCACCTCAGTAATACAATAAAAAAACCTTACTCATTCTCATCACTTAGGAAATTCCAAGGGTTTTGAGAGCTCTGTGCCAGAACAGTGGATGAAGACCAAATATAGATTTCTTATTATAAATCATAGTAGCACAAAATGAAACTCCTATTTCTTAAAGAAAAAATGTTATGAAGTTTTTTTTTTTTAATTTTTGAGAGACAGAGACCCAGAATGTGAACAGGGGAGGGGCAGAGAGAGAGGGAGACACAGAATCCAAAGAGGCTCCCGGCTCTGAACTGTCAGCCCAGAGCCTGATGTGGGGCTTGAACGCATGAACCATGAGATCATGATGTAAGCCAAAGTTGGAAGCTTAACTAACTGAGTCACCCAGGTGCCCTGAAACTCCTAATTCTTGATTTTTCTTTTCCAATATTAGATGCTGTTGATCATCTATTATTTCTACCCTTTTGAGATTTAGCTGCCATCCATCAATTTCTACTTACACACAAATACACTTTTCTGTCTCTGCTCCTAAGTGCAGTGGGTGTGGGTGTGGGTGTGGGTGTAAGCAGGCTCCATGAGTGTGGAGCCCTATGTGGAGCTCAGTCTCAAGACCCTCGGATCATGCCCTGAACCAAAATCAGGAGTCAGATGCTCAACTGACTGAGCCATCCAGGCACCCCTAAGTGCATTCTTTTGAAAAATAAAGTCTCATATCTTTTTAAAGAGGGAAAACTACTAATTTTTTTTTTTGAAATATCTAGAATTCTTCATTCTGGTAGTTTCCCTTAAAAAACACTATGAAAAACTCCTAATTTTGTAAGCTTAAGATCAGAAACGGCTCCCATTTGTTCACATGAAGTTTAGGAGGTAAAGTATTTCGGACATTGACTCTTTACTGTGGACACTGATACTTTACTATCATATCCCATTCTAAGGCCTTAGGAAGTCTTCTGGAAAGAAGAGTTAGGAATTTTGTGAAATAACAGACTATAGGGCATATGCTTAGGTGGAGGCATGGGGTAGTTGAAATACAAGAGAAGTGACATATTTGGTCTTGCGCATAACTTGTACTGCCTTGCAGGGTAATTTTCCCAAGAAATTGGAGTTTGCTGCATTTTACAATAAATAAATACCCCAGGAAGGAAAAAATTACACCTAACTAGAATAGAATTAGTTTTTTCTCAAATGACTTCTCTAAATCAGCTAAGAATTCAAAAAGCAACATAAGAATTATGTTTCTTACTACAGAAATGAATTTTTTTAAATTGTCAGTAACATTTTACCAACTAGAAATGCTAAATATCAAAGAGGTGTCTCTGTTGTTTCTGCTGTTACACAGTTATAGGTAATAGAATATTTTTAAAACCTACTAATTAGCAACTTTTCAAAATTATAGAATAACTCTTAGAAGGGCCTCAGAATGTAAATAAACTAAAATCATTTTGATAGTTTAGATCTCAGATAGTAAAAGTAATAAAGGGTTATACAGTTTTATATTTGTGGCAGATAAATTTTTACCATAATAAAAGATTACACTTGTAGCTCGTAGTTAAAATAGATTTTTATAAAAAATGAGTATGTCCATATACCACTAAAACATGATTTTCCCATGCTACCTAGAATTTGCTAGTGATGTTTTATCTTGAGTTAATGGATTTGCTTTCCTTCTTTTTTGTGCACTTCAAGGGAACATGAGCCAAGAGCAGACAAGCAAACGGGGACTATCAGAATTGCCCCTTCCCCAATTTTTGTACCAAGTTTTCATTAACAATTTGATTAGAAATTGCAATATTAGTTCGATAAAGTGAGTTTTCCAGATATCTATTCTATAATAGGTAATTGAAACTAATTATTGGAGGAAGTTGGTGGGGAAATTTTCCTTAAACTGGTTTATAATAATTAGAACTT
>NW_021913656.1:0-1265 GCF_006229205.1 Suricata suricatta | reverse complement strand
TGGCCAGTCAGACCGAAAGTTGTCTATTAAACAAACAAGTCTGGATGTCTAGGCAGATGGATGTAGACTTTGGAATTCAACTTGGAGTGGAAAACTTGTGAGTAAAAGTAGACTGATTAAGAAAAGAAAGGTCCAGTGTCTGAGCCCTGGGGTCCTCCTTTGTTTAGATGTTGGGGATTTAAGAATGAACCAGTAAAGTATGAGAAGCAGTAAGTGAGTTACAAGGTAAACCAGGAGACTATGGTGTCCTGGAAGCCAAATGGAAAAAATATATCAAACAGAAGGGTGTGATTAACTGTGTACAATGCTGCTGATAGGGCAAGAAAGAGGGAGACAGAGGATTTTGGTGATTTTGACAAGAGTGGCTTCAGTGGATTAATGGGGAAAAACCAAAAGGTTTGAGGGATAATAGGAGGAGAAAAATTTGAGACAGAAAACACGCCCAACTGTTCAGAAGATTTTCTGTAAGGAGCGAGTCCATAACAAGAAGGAAGGCACAGAGAATGACATAGATGCGTTGGCAGGTGGTTTCAGAAGCTTTGTTTGAATTAATTCTATTCTCTCACTGAAATAAGTGGCAAGGCTATCAGCAGGATGAAATAAGGTTTGGGCAGGAGCTGTTGGCATTTGGAGAAAGAACAGAAAGTTTAAAGCAGTTATCTAGAAGACTAGAGGAATGAACGGATTAAGAGAGCGTGTCATGACTGCCACATTCCCTCGAGGTCCAGTAGTTACGTATTTAGAACAAGACTGGTCGTGTAGTTTTATATTTTTCTCTAGCACTGTATATCTGCAGTGCAGGTAGAGAGCAAGCTGAGCGTTGGCTTTGACCAGAACTGGAGTTTTACTAGGTGAGTAACACACAAAAAAGATGATGACAAGAGTTGAGAATAGTCCATGGAAATTATTATAATGATTAATTCTAATCCAACAGAGTAAGATAGGAAAATAGGACTGTGAGAGGCAGGTTACCATAATCATGATTATGGAGATTTAAAGATGTAGTAAGTTAGAAAGATAGGAAGTAGATTGCAGTAAGGGAATAATCTGTTTAAGAATGATATTGTGTCAGGGCAGGGGGTGCTTGTTTGGCTCAGTCAGATAAGTGTCCGGTGTCATCGGCTCTGGTCATGATCTCATGGCTTGTGAGTTTGAGCCCTTGTCGGGCTCTGTGCTGATGACTCAGAGCCTGGGGTCTACTTCAGATTCTGTCTCCATCTCTCTCTGCCCCTCCCCCACTCATGCTCTGTCTCTCTGTCTCTCTC
>NW_021913655.1:0-1265 GCF_006229205.1 Suricata suricatta | reverse complement strand
ACTGGAGTGAAAGAGGCGAGGAGCAGGGCAGTGCGCTCTTGGGATGGGGGGTGGCTTGCAAATTATCCCAAGATTTTAATCCCAGGCAACTGCCCTGTGCCGAGAAAATCCTCGGAAAGGCCACGTGCTTCTTACAGAGTAGTCTGACTCTGAAATGACGGAGATACCAAATAGGCACATAGGTGGGATTCGTGAGCCGGCTTCCAGACCCGCCGACAAACACGTGAACAGCAGTGCAAGTCCCAGTGAAAGGCTGGGCGGAGCCAGCCCTGCCCTGTCTCTGAAGTGACGGGGAGATGCCCCAAGAGCCAGCAACCCAGCTTTTACCGAGAGCAAGGGGGACCCACGTTCGCATGGTCTCGGGCTCTCTGTCATCCTGGCCCATCCCTTACATGTCTCTGCCCCCTAAACCCCAGAACACAGCTTAACATTGCTTGCGTTTCTCCACTCTCTAGCTGTCTCTGGTAATCGATTCCCCCCTCCTGGAGGGCCCGGGGCTGGCAAGGATATTTCTCCATCACGTTCCCCTCAACGAGATTCCTTTTCTTCCAGAATGATCGTCGCAGAATTGGACATACTGCTGAACTGTTGAATTGCCTCCATCTTTTGACCACATGCTAGGGGAATTGTCCGTGGCGTTGAAATACTGATTGCGTCATTTTCTGGCCATGCGTCATTGAGGTAAGGTGTACCTTTGCCATGTGGCTATCCCTAACTCGCCAGGTGTGTCCTTTAACTTGGCTTTGTGGAGACATTAATCCATTTTTTGTCCCTACCTTTTTATGCTCTAATACTCCTTTCGGGGTACTCTTCATCTGCAAATGTATAAGAGGGCAGAAAGGACTTTTATGGCATGAAATACGAGCAAGCTGTTTGGCTCTGAAGAATAAAGGGGAAATGTATTACTCTCCAGATTAAATCAATAAAGCACCCTATTTCCATAAACACACTATGCAGAAAGTGGATTATGTTAGAGAAACTTAATAGATTGAAAGGAGTATTGTTAAGGCTACTTGAAAAAAATTGAGATGTTTAAATATTAATAAATTGCTGGCTTTATTCAAGGAAGGAGAATTTAGAAAATACAGAGCATTTAAAAGAAAAAGAAGTCTGTTATTCTACTTCCACGGATAATGCATATTAAAATTTTACTGCCTGACTTTTAATATTTATATTACAGATATTTGTAATGATGTGTGTGTGTCGTTGGTTAAGTTGCTAGGTCTGTGCAAGTGAGAAACATTTATCACACGCCTGGCTTATGC
>NW_021913654.1:0-1265 GCF_006229205.1 Suricata suricatta | reverse complement strand
GACATCCAGAGAATGAACAAAGCAGGTGGCACTTGTGACTTTCAGAAAACAAAGCATTGAATTTGTCAAGAGTTAAAGCCAAGGTGTGTTTTTGGAGTATTAAATTGATCACCAAGTAACTAAGTTTGTTTGCACAGCCTTCTTGTCCCTAAGTTCCTTATTCCTGTGCTAAGAATGGTTCTCCCCTTCTGGTACAGGGAAGGAAAATTACCCAAGGGAGATTTATTTCCTGCTGTCAGGGGACAAAGAACGGTCCTAGTGTCCTTGGACTGACTATTTCTCAAGTAATTTTCATTCAAATAAACAACGTCACAAGAGGGCATCGTTTGGGGTGGCATATTTATTCTTCACATTGTCATGTTGAATACTTATGTTGGGGTGATCATTGCCTGGATCCTGATGTGACAGAAAACCCTTCAGTATTTAACTGTTCAATATGCTGTTGGGTGTTGGCTTTTCATAATGATCACAACCATGTGGAGGTAATTTCTGTTCCTTTTTAATTGAGTTATTTTTAAATGATGAACATGTGTTGAATTTTGTCTACTGTTTTTATGAGTTTATTAGGGATGGTGTAGATTCACTCATTCTCTCTGTTAATGTAGGGCATCACATTTATACATTTGTGTATGTCGAAGGATCTTTACATCCCAGGGACGAATCATGCTGGATTATCATGTATGATCCTTTCAATGTGCTGCTGTATTCAGTATGCTCGGATTTTATCAAGGAATTTTGTATGTATGTTAATCTGAGATATTGGCATGTAGTTTCCCTTCTTGTGGTATCTTTCTTTGGCTTTGATGTGAAAGTAATGCTATTCTCATAACATGCATTTGGGAATATCCTTTTACATCAGTGTCTTGTAATAGTTTGGGAAATATTGGTGTCAATCTTTCTTTAAATATTTGGTAGAATTTTTAATAAAGCCATGTAATTCTAGGCTGGGGTTTTTTTTTTGGAGCATGTAGGTTTTAGATTAAGGAAATCTTATTATTTTTTTGTTCATTTTGTATTTTTTCATGAAACAGTTATGATGGATTACATAATTCTAATTCTAGAAAATGTGTAATTTGTTCTCGGTGATCTAAATATTACCCTATAAATATTTAAGTTTTACTTTTATGATCCTTTTCATGTCTTTAGTTCAGTTATGTCTCCTCTTTCAGTTCTGATTGCATTTGTTTTTTTCCCATAATATTTTATTGTCAAATTGTTTTCCATACAACACCCAGTGCTCTTCCCCTTAAGTGCCCTCCACCATC
>NW_021913653.1:0-1265 GCF_006229205.1 Suricata suricatta | reverse complement strand
CGATTACAAATAGTTTAAATAGTTTAAAGGAATAGAAAAGGTTATCTCAGGCAAATAACCATAAAAAAGCTGAAATGGATATATTCACTGGCTAGACAAAGGGATGTTTAAAATGCTAGCTTAGGGGGGCACCCAGGTGGCTCAGTTGGTTAAACGTCTAGAGTCTTGGTTTCTGTTTCAGCTCAGGTCATGATCTCATAATTCCAGTAAAGGGGTGCCTGGGTGGCTCAGTCAGTTAAGCATACAACTATCCAACTTCAGCTCAGGTCATGATCTCATGGTTGGTAGGTTCGAGCCCCACGCTGGGCTCTCTGCTATCAGCAAAGGAGCCCATTTCAGATCCTCTGTCCCCCTCTCTCTCTGCCCCTCCCCTCCTCACACTTTCTCCATCTCTCTTTCAAAAATAAGTATTTTAAAAAGTGCTAGTAAAGATAAATAGCAACATTTTATAATAATAAAAGGGTCAAATTATCAGAAGGATGAACCGATTCTGAATATATAGTCACTTAATAACTCAGCACCAAATACATGAAAACAAACAGACAGAAATTGAGAAACAGACAATACAACAATAATAGTGAGAAAGCACAATATTATCACTTTCGATAACGGATAGAACTCCTATGCAGAGACCAATAAACATAAAGAAGACTTGAACCATACCATAAACCAGCAGTACAAATCTGACATTGATTGAGCATTCCAGTCATCAACAGAACATACATTCTTTTCAAACGCACATGGAGATTTCTTGGGGATAAACCATATGCTAGGCCATAAAACAAAAGTCAATGAATTTAAAAGGCTATAAATAATGCAAAATATGTCCTTTTATCACAATGGCATGATAATAGAAAACAATCAATAACAGCAAGAAATTTGGGAAACCCAGAATACGCAGAATTAAACAAAATGCTTCTGCAGAATCAAAGGGTAAAAGAGATATCACAGTGGAAATCACAGAATACTTTAAGATTAATAAAAATGAAGACAGAGTGGGGTGTCTGGGTGGGTCAGGCGGTTAAGTGTGCCACCCGTGACTTCAGTTCAGGTCATGATCTCGTGGTTATGGGATTGAGCCCTGGGTTGGGCTCCACACTGAGCATGAGGCTGCTTGGGATCCTCTCCCTCTCTTTCTACTCCCCCGTCAAAATAAATAGGTAATTTTTAAAAAATGAAACATCTCAAATCCATTACCTAAACTTTGACACTAAGTCAAAGAGAAAAGAGGAGCAAACTAAACCAAAAGCAACCAAAAAGAAGGA
>NW_021913652.1:0-1265 GCF_006229205.1 Suricata suricatta | reverse complement strand
GGACATAATCATCTTAACAACATGGAAGGAGTTAGAGTATAATGCTGAGCAAAGTAAGACAGTCTGAGAAAGACAAATATCATATGATTTCTCTTATATGTGGAATTTTAAGAAAACAAGCGCACAAAGGGAAAAGGGAGAGAAAGAGAGAAACCAAGAACCAGACTCTTAATTATAGAGAACACACTGATGGTTACCAAAGGGGAGGTGGGAGGATGGGTGAGACCGGTGACGGGGACTAAAGAGTACTCATCATGATGAGCACTGAGTAAGTGCTGAACCACTATCTTGTACACCTGAAACTAACAGAAAGCTGCATGTTAACTATATGGGAATTAAAATAAAAAACTTAACAAAAATATATATTTGGAATTAAAGAACACACTTGTAAATAATCTAGAAGTCAAAAAACAAATTAAAATGGAAATTAGAAAGTATTTTGACCTGAAAAAAAACATATTACCAAAATTTGTGATAAACAGCCAAAGCAGTGTTTTGAGAAGGAAAAAAAAAAAAAAAACAGCACTAAATGCCTATTATGTCTATGGTCTAAGCTTATATCTTAAACTAGAAAAAGAAAGGCAAAGTAGATCCAAAATAGAATGAATAAAGAGCAGAAATCAATGAAAGTAGAAAACAGTAAAATAATTGAGAAAAATCACAAAGCTATAAAGATTACTAAAATCAATAACCCTCTATCAAGAGCAATCACAAAGAAAAGAGAGAAGATGTAAATTACCAAAATCTGAAATCAGTGAAGGAAAATCATCACAGATCTTACAGACATTAAAAGCACAATAAGGGAATATGATGAATGCCAAAAATTCTGATAACTTAGAAAAGGTAAAATTTATTCCTTAAAAGATACAAATTACCAGTGCTCAGTAAAAAAGAACTAGATATGCTGAAAAATTGTATCTATTAAAGAAATTAAATTTACAATTAAAACTTTCTCAGAAAGTTCCAGACCTAGATGTTTAGTGGATGTAATACCAACTGTATACAAACTCCTTTCAGTAAATAGAAAGGAAACAATTCCCAAGTGGTTCTGAGGCTGGCACTGTCTTTGTGCCAAAACCATACAAATACAGAACAAGAAACTGGGGACGATATTCCTAATGAATGTAAATGCCTACAAAAATTCATAACAAAACTTTGGGAAATCATATCCTATAATATATGAGAGAGATAACATATCATAACCAAGCAGAATTTACTCCAGTAATTTAAGGTTCAACATTTTAAAATGAATTAACATAATTCAC
>NW_021913651.1:0-1265 GCF_006229205.1 Suricata suricatta | reverse complement strand
TACAGCTAGAAAGTGGCAAAGACAGCATTCCCACCCAGATGTTCCTACTTTGGAGCCCAAGCTCTTGGCCACCACATTGTATAATAGGATTGGATGGGGGTGGGTGGTTCTGCAGGGAGAGCTAGATTATGGCCTTGATGGAGATGGGAGGAGCTAGAGGACCATGTCCTGCATGGTCATTCCAATGATAGCAGTAGGCACAGAAATCATGGTACAGAGACAGCCAATGAAGGGCCTGGTACTTGGCATGTTGCTCTAGTTCAAGTGCAGCCTTCCCTTCCAATGTACCTTTACTGTTCTGCCCCCTTTGACTCTGCACCCCAGGCTGGTGAGGAGCGAGTGGACCACCTCACTAGGCTATAAAATATTATGTTTCATGGCCCTGAGAAGCATGTAGAAGTTCTTAAGTTATCTTGATAGGCTACAAGTGTGATGGAGAAGAAAATCAAACTCTACCAGAATACACTTTAGCAAAGTCTGGCTGATTCAGTATTCTGGAGCCTGTGGGGCCAATCAATCCAAAATAAAGGGCAGGCGAGGGCACCTTGCATTCCCACCATGCAAGAGGACAAACAGTACCTGGTAGGTCATTTTGGAAACGTGAGGCAGCATATACCACATGACATTTAGGATATTCTGCTCTAATTCATTTTGGTCCAAACAGTGGGCAGCTTGGGGCGGCATCTAGCCCAATAGAGGCTGCAGTACAAATCTGGTTACTCTAGACTCATGATCCAGCAAACCTACGAACAAATTTAAGTCTTGTTTCTGTCAATCACTGTGAAGGGTCTGAGATTTTATCCCACGTGCAAACTTACAAGGTAGTTCTGGGTGCTGGGTGAAGACACAGACTCCCGGGATAGAACAAAGGACTGTTAATCACTTCCAGCAATATCAGTAGCCAGAATATCAGCATTTGGGCACCCCATTTTGCACCTGAGGCTCAGGGTAACACAAAGAGCGTGGGGTGACATTTACATGTGTGGTGAGTTACGTTGTGTGAAAGGAACCCTGAACTTAGGGAACGTGAATCTTTTATAGTAGCCAATAAGCATGCTGCCTTGTGCTCTAGAAAGAGACGTTATTTTTTTTTTTTAATTTTTGTTTTTAATTTATTTTTGAGAGAGGGGGAGAGGGGGAGAGGGGGAGAGAGGGAGATAGGCAGGCTCTGAGCTAGCTGTCAGCACAGAACCCGACGCGGGGCTCGAACCCACGAACTGTGAGATCATGACCTGAGCCAAAGCCGGACGCTTAACAGACTGAGC
>NW_021913650.1:0-1265 GCF_006229205.1 Suricata suricatta | reverse complement strand
TTTTTTTTTTTTGCATTTCCTTGATAATTAGCGATGTTGAGCATCTTTTCATGTTTTCAGGTACCTGCTGGCCATTTGTATAATTTCTTTGGAAAAATATCTATTCAGGTCTTTTGCCCATTTTAAAATCAGATTATTTATTTATTTTTGCTATTGGATTATATGAATTTCTAATTTTAATTTTTTCCTCCTCACCAGATTTTATTGAGATATAACTGACATATATTACGTAAGTTTAAGCTGTATAGCATAAGGACTTGAGTTACATATATTGTGAAATGATTATCACTGTAAGTTTAGTTAATATCCATCATCTCATATAGATACAAAAAAAGAAAAAGGTATTTTTTCTTAGTGATGAGAACTCTCAGGATGTATTCCCTTAAGAACTTTCAAATATACCATCTAGCTATGTTAACTATAGTCTTCATGTTGTATGTGATTTTTCCCAAATCCCTAGTACTTATTTATTACATCCCTAGTACTTATTTATCTTGACAACTGAAGTTTATATCTTTGACCAGCTTCAATCTCCCCACCACCCCATCTCTGGTGACCACACATCCAATGTCTCTTCTTTCAATTTGAGGGTTTTGTTTTGTTTTTTGATTCTACATATAAGTGAGATCATACAGCACTTGTGTTTCTTTGACTTATTTCACTCAGCATAATGTCCTCAATATCTACCTATATTGTCACAAATGGCAGAATTTCCTTCCTTTTTAATGGCTGGATAATATTTGTGTGTGTGTGTATGTGTGTGTGTGTGTGTGTGTGTGTGTGTGTGTGTATCATAGCCTCTTTATCCATTTATCTGTTGATGGATAACTTGTTTCCATGTATTGTATTGGCTATTATAGATAATGTGACCATTAGCATAGGGGTGCAGATATCTCTTTGACAATATGTTCATTTCCTTTGGATATATTCCCAGAAGTGAAATTGCTAAATCCTATGATAGTGCTAGGTTTAATTTTCTGAGGAAACTCCATACTGTTGTTCATAGTGGCTGTACCAATTTATGATTTCACCCACAGTGCACAGCAGTTTCCTGTTTCTCATGTGTCTGGGATATTAACTCATCAGGTATATGATTTATAAATAGGTTTTCCCATTCTTTAGGCTGCCTCTTCATTTTGTTGAGTTGCAGAAGCTTTTTAGGGTGATGTAGTTTGACTTGTTGATTTTTTATTTTGTTGCTTGTGCATTTGGCATTAGATCAAAATATTATTACCAAGACCAATGTCAAGGAGGGTTTCCCAGGT
>NW_021913649.1:0-1265 GCF_006229205.1 Suricata suricatta | reverse complement strand
AAGTTGCTGAGAGCAAATCTTACATTTCCTATGATCTGCAAAAGAACTGTACCTACGTGTGATGTTAACCGGATTTATTGGGAAAATATTTCAAAAAATATATAAATACCACATCATTGTGTTGTATGCCTGAAACTCATGTTACATGTCAATCATGTATCAATAAAAATAAGGACAATAAAATGGCAAAATTAAAATTGCAGCAAATTAAGAGACGATATCAAGAGAGCCAAAAGCTAGTTCTTTGACATGATTAACGGAACTGACAAACGGCTAGCCAGGCGAAGTAAGAAACAAGGGAAGACAGATGACTAACATCAGGAGTGAAAGGGTGAGGATAAGAAGCCATTTGGTAAATCCCAGCATCCACTTACGATGACACGCTGGGAACAGAGGGCGGGACTTCCTGTTCTTGGAAAAGAAAATCGACATGGAACTTGTAGTCACAGCCTACTAACGGAGAGAGACAGCAGCCTTCCTGGTGAGACAGGGAACAGGCCATCCCTCCCGCTCCTACGCCTCGTTGTGCCAGAGACCTGGCTACGCAGTAAGTCAGCAAAAGGAAATGGCAACAATATATAGACTGGAAGCAAAAAATAAAACTGTGAGTTACGCATCACATGGTTTTCTATGTAGAAAACCTGAGAGGATCTGCCAGTTTCAGAGATCAGCCTGAAGATCAGTAAGAGCACAGCAAGGTTAAAGGAGCAGAGCCCACGTCAATGCAGTCAGCTGACCTTTGACGAAGGACTAAAAGGGAATTCAATAGAGAAAATGTCTTTTCTTTTTAAGAAAATTTTTAAAACTTAGATATTTAGAGAGAGAGAGCGCGCGAGCGAGCAGGTGCGCACACAAGCAGGGGAGGGGAAGAGAGAGAGGAGAGAGAATCCCAAGCAGGCTCCATGCTGATCAGCTCAGAGTCTGACAGGGCTTGCACCCATGAACCAAGGGGCCATCTGAGCCAAAATCAGGAATC
Source organism: Suricata suricatta (assembly GCF_006229205.1). Taxonomy (NCBI): domain Eukaryota; kingdom Metazoa; phylum Chordata; class Mammalia; order Carnivora; family Herpestidae; genus Suricata; species Suricata suricatta. Next base: position 289 of record NW_021913649.1, on the reverse strand, counting down.
AGATGCTTAACTGAGCCATCCAGGCGCCCCTTTTAATTAGTGTGTATTTATTTATTTTGGGAGAGAAAGCTAGTGCAAATGAGTGGGAGAGAGAGAATCCCAAGCAGGCTCCACACTGTCCGGGCAGAGCCCAACACGGGGCTGGCACTCACAAACCAGGAGATCATGGCCTGAGCTGAAATCAAGAGTAGAATGACTGAGCCAGCCACCCAGGTGCCCCAAGAAAACATCCTTTCAAGAAGTGGTGCTAGAGAGTAGATATCCACATGCAAAATAAATATATTTAGAC
>NW_021913648.1:0-1265 GCF_006229205.1 Suricata suricatta | reverse complement strand
CCGGGGTACCTGGGTGGCTCAGTAGGTTAAGCGTCTGACTGCAGCTCAGGTCATGATCTCACAGTTTGTCAGTTTGAGCCCCGCATTGGGCTCTGGGCTGACAGCTCAGAGCCTGGAGCCTGCTTCAGATTCTGTGTCTCCCTCTCCCTCTCCCTCTCTCTCTCTCTCTCTGCTCTTCCCTGCTCATGCTCTCTTTCTCTCGCTCCTTCAAAAGTAAATAAACATTAAAAAAAAAACCACAAAACAAGAAAAAGAACCTGCCAGCTATGAGGAATAAATGAAAAATCTGCAGTTGAAAATTAGTGGCCTGAATGCTGGGTCTACAAATGTGTTTCGTCTGGTCAGCAGTGTTTTAAAATTATAAACATTTAAAATCAAAAGGTTCCACCTAAAAATGTGGCTTCCCAGAAAAATTAGTAGTTATGTAAACCATGGGTCTACATTCTACAATGGCAACAATGTCTGGGGCTGAGAAGCTGGCTCCTTGAGACAGAGCACTTTCTCTAGCTCGAACATTCCCGACCAGTCCCCACTGCTGTCATCTAGCCAGCCATCACTGAACGCTTCCTTCCCAGCCTCCGCATTTGGGTCTGTGACTCCTAACACAGAAAAAATATAACAATCAAATATTGAGACTTCAGAACAAACTATGTATAAGTAAAAGAGAAAAGAAGCAGCTCAAGAAGGACCAAAACAACGTAGTTCAACGGCAGATCTAGTTCAACACAGCCGATGAAAAAGGCACTGAGTATATTACCAACTTAAAAGATCAACCTCTTTGAAGAGCCTCCCTGACCCTCTCTTTCCTTTCTAAATCCCACTCTCTCCTACTTCTACTTTTCCTTTAAGACACTGTATCAGAGTTTGTAACTATTACTTTTATTTAAACATTTGTTTCTTATCTGCTCTCCTTTGGGACTTCAAGGGCCTTAAAAAAGGAACAATATCAAGTAGTCCAGATTGGCTACCAGGTAACAAAAGTGCCTAGAACTCCCAGAAGCTAGAATATAACAGTAAGTCTGGTAGGATCCATGAGTAAATTAGGGCCAAATCTTTGAAATCGGGCTGGGAAATTTTTTATTTAATTCCATAGGTAGGAGGACGCTTTTAAGAACTTCTTGGCAGAAGAATGGCAGACACTGAAGTGGACTTTAGGAAGATTAACCTGGCAGTCCAATGCAGAAGCTATTCAAACTGGGAAGAAGTCCACCAACAAGTTTCTGCAAAATGAACAAGTGAAAAATTTGAGCGGACTGTTCAAATTT
>NW_021913647.1:0-1265 GCF_006229205.1 Suricata suricatta | reverse complement strand
TTCTTCTCTTGTGGCCGAGACGTAGACAGGCGTGGATAGCATGGATTCTAGAAAGCAGAGCTGAAGGTTGGAGGAGCATATTCTAAACTAAATGCCACGTGCAAGCAGGTTTCAGTGGGGCATTTGGGCAGTGGTGGCAGTATTTAAAAACCAAATAGTTAGGGCACCTGGGGGCGCTCAGTAAGTTAAGCATCAGACTCGATCTCAGCTCAGGTCATGATCTCACTGTTCGTGGGATCGAGCCCCATGTCGGGCTCTTCGCTGACCATGCAGAGCCTACTTGGGGTTCTCTCCCTCTCTCTCCACTCCTCCTCTGCTCGCTCTCTGTGTCTCTCAAAATAAACTTAAAAAAATAAAAATAGTAAAAGCCAGACAGATGTCTGAACCGTGAAGACGTGTGTCTGCCTGCGCTAATGGACAGCGCCCTCCTACCACGTGGCATGAGATGCCCTGACGCCATATGGAACCCCCCTTGTCATTCTTGCCGGACTGCAGGCTCCCTTGGAGGCCGGAGGGGGAGATGAACGGAGGGGAACACGCTTCGGAAGCAGGCCCTCTCTTCTCTTTTCAGCAGCTAATAGTGGTGGGGGGGGCGCTCCTGGGACAAGAGAGCCTTGCAAAGGGGCGGGTCTGCTCAGAACCCAGATTACCTTCTTACATCGCACAGCACACATCCTGGAGATGCTCTCTATGTATTTGCCGGTAACCGGCCATGTTGCTCACACCCTACTTGAGAAAGTTTCTGAACGAAGGTACTACAAGCGCCCTTGTGTTGAAACTGTTACACTGTGTTCGCTCCTCAGAGGCTGCCTTTATTCAAATGCCCCGGGGAGGGGTCGGTGTGACTGGGATTCCTGTCTCAGTGACAGGGTGGGGACACATCGGCTCAGCCGGCCACAGAGGGCCCTGGGACAGGTGACACCTGGGGAGACCGAGGAACAGGTTTTGCTCAAAGGAAATGAATGGGCCTGACCAGAAAGATGTAGCTGGGGCCCAAGCTGGCACACCTAGCCCCGCCTGGTCTCTCCTGGCCCCGCCCAACCTCTCCTGGCCCCGCCTCACCTCTCCTGGCCCCGCCTTACCTCTCCTGGCCCCGCCTCGCCTCTCCTGGCCCCGCCTCGCCTCTCCTGGCCCCGCCCGGTCTCTCCTGGCCCCGCCTCACCTCCCCTGGCCCCGCCAGACCTCCCCTGGCCCCGCCTCACCTCCCCTGGCCCCGCCTCACCTCCCCTGGCCCCGCCAGACCTCCCCTGGCCCCGCCTCACCTC
>NW_021913646.1:0-2536 GCF_006229205.1 Suricata suricatta | reverse complement strand
CACTTACAGTTCTTTCAGTTGTTTCTTTTGGTTTTTCCCACAAATATACTTTTTAAAGGGTTCTGGTCACCAGTTCCAACCTGTGTGGGGGTTTTGCCACACCACCAAACCGTTCCCTGACACCAGCTAAGTGTTCGTCTACCCTTAGGTACCGTCAGTCCCATAAGACTGGCCTCTGCATTTATGCCAGTCACCAGTCCGGGCTGTCACCTATACTTCTGACCATATGACTGTAAATCAGAGGTTCCTATGACCTCTTCCTTGGTTTGATTAATTTGCTAGAGTAACTATAAGATTATAGGTTTATTATAAAGGGATGTAGTTCAGGAACATGCAGATGGAAGAGACACATTGGGCCAGGTATGGGGAAAGAGCACTGAGCTTTCATTCTCTTGCCAGGCACTCCACTTTCCCCAAATCTCTACTTTTTCCACCTGAAGTCTTAGAACCCTGTCCTTTGAAAGTTTTATGGAGGCTTCATTACCTAGTCATGATTGACCAAACCATTGGCCATTAGTGATCAATTCAGTCTTTAGCCCCTCTCCCATCCCTGGAGGTCAGACAGGTGGGGCTGAAATTCCAGCCCTCTGACCCGTGGTCAGTTCCCTCTGACAGCCAGCCTTCATCTTAGGTGAGGTGCAAAAATCACCTCAGTAATACAATAAAAAAACCTTACTCATTCTCATCACTTAGGAAATTCCAAGGGTTTTGAGAGCTCTGTGCCAGAACAGTGGATGAAGACCAAATATAGATTTCTTATTATAAATCATAGTAGCACAAAATGAAACTCCTATTTCTTAAAGAAAAAATGTTATGAAGTTGTTTTTTTTTAATTTTTGAGAGACAGGGACCCAGAATGTGAACAGGGGAGGGGCAGAGAGAGAGGGAGACACAGAATCCAAAGAGGCTCCCGGCTCTGAACTGTCAGCCCAGAGCCTGATGTGGGGCTTGAACGCATGAACCATGAGATCATGATGTAAGCCAAAGTTGGAAGCTTAACTAACTGAGTCACCCAGGTGCCCTGAAACTCCTAATTCTTGATTTTTCTTTTCCAATATTAGATGCTGTTGATCATCTATTATTTCTACCCTTTTGAGATTTAGCTGCCATCCATCAATTTCTACTTACACACAAATACACTTTTCTGTCTCTGCTCCTAAGTGCAGTGGGTGTGGGTGTGGGTGTGGGTGTAAGCAGGCTCCATGAGTGTGGAGCCCTATGTGGAGCTCAGTCTCATGACCCTCGGATCATGCCCTGAACCAAAATCAGGAGTCAGATGCTCAACTGACTGAGCCATCCAGGCACCCCTAAGTGCATTCTTTTGAAAAATAAAGTCTCATATCTTTTTAAAGAGGGAAAACTACTAATTTTTTTTTTTGAAATATCTAGAATTCTTCATTCTGGTAGTTTCCCTTAAAAAACACTATGAAAAACTCCTAATTTTGTAAGCTTAAGATCAGAAACGGCTCCCATTTGTTCACATGAAGTTTAGGAGGTAAAGTATTTCGGACATTGACTCTTTACTGTGGACACTGATACTTTACTATCATATCCCATTCTAAGGCCTTAGGAAGTCTTCTGGAAAGAAGAGTTAGGAATTTTGTGAAATAACAGACTATAGGGCATATGCTTAGGTGGAGGCATGGGGTAGTTGAAATACAAGAGAAGTGACATATTTGGTCTTGCGCATAACTTGTACTGCCTTGCAGGGTAATTTTCCCAAGAAATTGGAGTTTGCTGCATTTTACAATAAATAAATACCCCAGGAAGGAAAAAATTACACCTAACTAGAATAGAATTAGTTTTTTCTCAAATGACTTCTCTAAATCAGCTAAGAATTCAAAAAGCAACATAAGAATTATGTTTCTTACTACAGAAATGAATTTTTTTTAATTGTCAGTAACATTTTACCAACTAGAAATGCTAAATATCAAAGAGGTGTCTCTGTTGTTTCTGCTGTTACACAGTTATAGGTAATAGAATATTTTTAAAACCTACTAATTAGCAACTTTTCAAAATTATAGAATAACTCTTAGAAGGGCCTCAGAATGTAAATAAACTAAAATCATTTTGATAGTTTAGATCTCAGATAGTAAAAGTAATAAAGGGTTATACAGTTTTATATTTGTGGCAGATAAATTTTTACCATAATAAAAGATTACACTTGTAGCTCGTAGTTAAAATAGATTTTTATAAAAAATGAGTATGTCCATATACCACTAAAACATGATTTTCCCATGCTACCTAGAATTTGCTAGTGATGTTTTATCTTGAGTTAATGGATTTGCTTTCCTTCTTTTTTGTGCACTTCAAGGGAACATGAGCCAAGAGCAGACAGGCAAACGGGGACTATCAGAATTGCCCCTTCCCCAATTTTTGTACCAAGTTTTCATTAACAATTTGATTAGAAATTGCAATATTAGTTCGATAAAGTGAGTTTTCCAGATATCTATTCTATAATAGGTAATTGAAACTAATTATTGGAGGAAGTTGGTGGGGAAATTTTCCTTAAACTGGTTTATAATAATTAGAACTT
>NW_021913645.1:0-1265 GCF_006229205.1 Suricata suricatta | reverse complement strand
TATTAGGTTTCTTCTGCTAGACCTATGATGGTATCTTTCTTTCTGACTGACTTATTTTGCTTAGCATGACTCCCTCCAGGTCCATGCATTTGCTACAAATGGACATATTTCATTCTTTCTCATTGCCAGGTAGTACTCCATTGTATATATATACCACATCTTCGTGATCCATTCATCAGGTGATGGACACTTAGGCTCTTTCCATGATTTGTTTATTGTAGACAGTGCCACTAAAAACATTGGGGTATATGTGCCCCTATGCATCAGCACTTCTGTATCCCTTGGGTAGATCCCCAGAAGTACTATTGCTGGGTCATAGGGGAGTTCCACTGATAGATTCTTGAGGAACCTCCACACTGTTTTCCAGAGCAGCTACACCAGTTTACATTCCCACTAACAGTGTAGGAGGGTGCACGTCTCTCCACATCCTCGCCAGCATCTATAGTCTCTTGATTTGTTCATTTTAGCCACTCTGAAGTGTGAAGTGGTATCTCAGTGTGGTTTTGATTTGTATTTCCCTGATGATAAGTGATGTAGAGCATCATTTAATGTGCCTGTTGACCATCTGGATGTCCTCTTTGGAGAAGTGTATGTTTATGTCTTCTTCCCATTTCTTCACTGGATTATTCGTTTTTCGGGTGTGGAGTTTAGTGAGCTCCTTGTAGATTTTGGATACTAGCCCTTTATCTGATATGCCATTTGCAACTATCTTTTCCCATTCTGTCTGTTGCCTATTAGTTTTTTTTGTTTCCTTTGCATTGTAGAAGCTTTTTATCTTGATGAGGTCCCAACAGTTCATTTTTGTTCTTGATTTCCTTGCCTTTGGGAATATGTCGAGGAGGAAATTGCTGAGATTGAGGTCAAGGAGGCTATTTCTTGCTTTCTCTTCTAGGGTTTTTATGGTTTCCTGTCTCACATTCAGGTCCTTTATCCATTTTGAGTTTATTTTTGTGTATGGTATAAGAAAGTGGTCTAGTTTCACTCTTCTACATGTTGCTATCCAGCTGTCCCAACATCACCTGTTGAAGAGGCTATCTTTTTCCATTGGATACTCTTTCCTGCTGTCAAAAAAATAATTGACCATACACTTGTGGGTCCAGTTCTGGGCTCTCTATTCTATTCCATTGGTCCATGTGTCTGTTTTTGTGCCAGTACCATACTGTCTTGATGATGACATCTTTGTAGTAGAGGCTAAAGTCTGGGATTGTGATGCCTCCCGTTTTGGTTTTCTTCTTCAATATTACTTTGGCTATTCAGGGTTTTTT
>NW_021913644.1:0-1265 GCF_006229205.1 Suricata suricatta | reverse complement strand
CCACCTCCCGGCCCCGGGCTCCTCCCTCCCCTGCCCAAGTGCATGGACACATTGCTTCTAACTCATGCCCAGGACGGCGGGCTAGCTAGGGGCTCCTCCGGGGTGCCAGACTACAGCACGTCCCCTCGTCCGGTTAGGGTGAGACCATGTGGTGTGTGCGGGGGTCCGCCTTTGGTTATGGTCTTGTAGTGCGGCCCCTCAGGAGGGCGGAGGTAAAGGGCTGCTGGGCCCTGGCTGCCTCCCTGTCTGACCCGTTTCCGGTTTCCCTCAGGACCCTCCCGTGCCTGGAGGGAGCCGGCTGGGTCAGATTTCCCTCCCTCCTGGGACTGGTGGGTTCCTCAAGCCTCATCCTGACCCTGCCCCCGACCCCTGCACCCCTGGCCCAAAGGAGAAGGCCATAGTAAGGAGGATGGAGCATGGAGGCCCCCCTGCGCCCCCAGGGACCCCCCACAGGAGGAAGGTGGAGCTCCGGTAATGGACGTCAGTCACATCAGTCCTGGGGCTGCCACTGCGCGTGTGCCCGGGAAGGGACAGTCCGGCCGCACCAGGAGCCGCCATTCCCACCCCTACACGGGGTCTAGGGGGCCCTGGGGCACAACCACAGAGTTTACTGGAAGATGATGTCTGTGCAACGTGAACGCAGCGAGGAGAAACAAGGCTGGAAGAAAACATTCTCAAGTGTTAACAGTGGTTTATCTTGCGGTGGGATCAAGGGTTTTTATACTTCCATATGTTTTCCAAAATTCTTTATACCGAACACGTGTTAGTTATGTAATTTAAATTTTATTTATTTATTTTTAAACCAAATTCTTCAGCCAACTATGCTCTTCCCCAGTGCGGTAACTTTCCTTTGAGGCGGATTTCTGGGTGAACTCAAGGAACAAGGAGTCCCTCTCTAGCTCACATCACTGCACATTCATGTTCTCCTTCCCCTGCTCGGGCTCCGGGCAGGTCCCCGCTGGGGCTGGCAGGTGTGTGTCTACAGGAAGCCCCGCGTCCCCGCCTCCCCCCGCGGTGGACTCTGCCGTGCGGGGCTGGCTGTCCCCCGGGCCGGCCGCCGCCCACCGACCCTGGCCGTCCTGGGTCCAGGGCCCCCTTCCTCTCCGTCCAGCTGCTGCGGCCCTGGACGCGTGGGGAAGGGGCGGAGGGGACCCTGCGGGGGCCTCGGGCCAGGGCGAGGAGGGCGGGGGTCGGCCTGGCGCAGGGGACCCGGGGACAGCCGGGTCGGGGACGGCCCGGGAGGGGCGGGGCAGCCCCCTGGGCAG
>NW_021913643.1:0-1265 GCF_006229205.1 Suricata suricatta | reverse complement strand
ACACACACACACACACACACCACGGCCAGACACACACACCAGGGATAAACACACACACAGGGAGGAGAGACATACACACAGCAGGGCTAGACACGCACACAGACACTAGGGCTAGACACACACACACACACACACACTCACAGCAGGGCTACCCTCAAACACACACAACACACCAGGGCTAGACACACACACCAGGGCTAGACACACACACACCACAGAGGTACGCACACACACCTACCGGGCATAGGCACACACACACACCCCAGGGATAGACACACACACACACACATATGCACCAGGGATAGACACACACCCACACACACACCACGGACAGACACACACCCACACACACCAGGGATAGACACAGAGAGACACACACACACATGCAAACACACACACCGACAGCAAGGCCCTGGGAAGGCGCCCGGGATCGGCTCCAAAATTTGGAAAACAAGCCCCAAGAGGGGACGACAGCCAGGACCAAGGGCACCCCTGGGAGCACACAGGACCCCGAGGCCGCAGGACCCAGCACCCGCCCCCGGCGGCGCAGTCCCGGCTCAGAGGTGCCCCCGCGGGCACCCAGCCCCAGGAGGACAGCAGCAGCTCGGGCTGGTCAGGCGCCACCAGGATGCGGCTCCTGGACCTGGGGACAGAAGCAGAGGGGAGCCCAGCTGCGCTGCGCTGCCAGGACGTCCGCCGGCCCGCCATCCGCGTCTGTCCGCTCCTGTCCCCGCCGAGGCCGGCTCCCACCCTCCCCAGAGCCCCAGCCAGAACTCAGGGGGTCCACGGGGAGCGGGACGGTGCTGGGCAAGCTCGGGGGGCACCCTGCCTCGTTCTCAGGACTAACAGCACAGCGGCCCACAGGTAGGAGCGGCCCGGCCTGGCCTGCTGTGCTCCCCAGCCCTGCGCCAACCCTAGACTTGCTCCCACCCCTGACACACCCCTGCCCTGTCCACGCCCCTGCCCTGTCCATGCCCCTGCCCAGGCCACACTCCTGCCCTGGCCACACTCCGGCCCTGGCCACACCCCTGCCCTGACCACACTCCGGCCCTGACCACGCTCCTGCCCTGGCCACACTCCTGCCCTGGCCACGCTCCTGCCCTGACGACCACACACCTGCCCTGACCACACTCCGGCCCTGACCACGCTCCTGCCCTGGCCACACTCCTGCCCTGGCCACGCTCCTGCCCTGACCACACTCCTGCCCTGACCACTCTCCTGCCCTGACCACACTCCTGCCCTGGCCACACTCTGTCCTGGCCACA
>NW_021913642.1:0-1265 GCF_006229205.1 Suricata suricatta | reverse complement strand
ACCAAGCGTGTTGGCGTGAGGACAGGCCTTCAGAGCCTCAGGCTGAGGACACCACCCTCATCCGGCAAACCTTTGGAGGATCCTGGAGGTCTCAAATCCAGTGTCTCCAATGCCAGGGCATTTCCAGCACTTTCGACCCTTACCTGGACATTAGCCTGGATATCAGGGCAGCTCAGAGTGTGAGCCAGGCTTTGCAACAGTTGGTGAAGCCCGAGCAGCTTGATGGCCAAAATGCTTATCGTTGTAGTACTTGTCTCGACAAGGTACCTGCTTCCAAGACGGTGACTTTGGACACTTGCTCCAAGGTCCTCATGCTGGTATTGAAACGATTCTCCCATTTCACGGGCAGCAAACTGGCGTCCGAAGTCCAATATCCTGAGTGCCTGGACATGCAACCATACATGTCTGAGCAGAAGGGGGGATCCATGATTTACGTGCTCTACACCGTGCTGGTGCACTCGGGGTGGAATGGTCACAGCGGACATTACTTCTGTTACATCAAAGCTGGGAACGGCCAGTGGTACAAAATGGATGATGCCAAGGTCACTGCCTGTGATGTGACTTCTGCCCTGAGCCAACATGCATATGTCCTCTTTTACATCCAGAAGAGTGAATGGGAAAAAGCCCGTAGGCGTAATGCAGGCGGTGGGGAATCCACACCCCTGCCGACTGATCACACAGACAAGGCTGTGACCCAAGAAGGACCTGAAACAGACCCCCACATCAAGGATCCTGTGTCGGAGGATCATGTGGAAGAGACATCAGTGCAACCAATCACGTTAGACCAGTGGAGAGTCCTCCAGCAAAGCCACCGTCCCAAGTCTGAATTCAACCTCAGGAAAATAGAATGTGCTCTTCCCGCCAATGCCATTCTAATTCACCCGTCCAAATACAGAGAGGAGATGGGAAAGGAACATCGTGAACAAAACACCTCCCGGCTTAACAATTCAGCCAGGGATATCCCACCTCAGAGGTTAACAAACATTGACAATGTCCCTTGTCTCACAGGCAGAGCCAGAGCTACCAAGAGGAAGAACAAAAAGGGACCGAGGTCTGCTGGGAGCCGCACTGGTCTTGCTGGATGACAGGGTCACAGCAAGGAAATGTCAGACGTTCAGGGCTCCTGCCATAAGAGGCTGAAACTGGCATCTCCTTCTGCTACTACTGCTCATGTGAAATTAAGCCTGTTGCTATTGATTAGGCGTCACAATATTCCCAGTCAGACCAATATTACCCACACAGATACCTCAAGAAAAGAAGCATAT
>NW_021913641.1:0-1266 GCF_006229205.1 Suricata suricatta | reverse complement strand
TGCTCTATAGGTTTATCGCTTGAAATGGCCTAGGAAAATTGAAAGATAAATATATCGTGGGGATGGCATTACCATCACATCAGGATCTTATTTATCTGGGTAGACTGTTAATAGCTTCATGCTTAGGACTCAAGTTCAAAAGAATTTGCTTAGAAAAGACCCAGAGCTTTAAATAGTCTCTCTGAAATGTGGGCTGCTGGAGCAGATTGCTACAGTCATTTGTCTGCTTATTAGCTTAGAGCATTTGTTGCACTGTAATTGCAGAGAGAAAAAGCTTGCAATCCACGTGGCTCATTCCACCAGTCACTGGTGGTTATATTTCTCTCCAGGGAACAAATCACTGTTTTGTTATTTTTTTCTTCTCCTGGAGAAGCTTACAGTGCGATGGGCTATAACCCCTAATAGATACAATATATCTTCTCTGAAGAACTTACAAAAGAAATCAATGGTTTGTTTTATACCCATTGTCTCCCCAAATTCCCTCATACATTTGCCTTGCCTGGCTTGGGTAACTTAAGAGCAACCACACTTCATAATAAAATGTTGGCTCATAAACATGGACTTGAGCTAGAAACTTTGGTGGGGGTTCATTTATTTATAGCATTAATTGTGATCCTAGCTCAAAGTAGGCTGGAAGAACATCCAAAAAAGGAAAAAAAAAGAAGCCATAAAACTGATAAAGCACACACCCACATGCAGTGTTGCTCTGTAAAAGGTACACTAGAATTATAGAATCTGATTCCAAGAAGTAGAGTGTAGACAAATGAGATTTAGGCTCAGTAATAATGAAGAGCTTTATAACAGTCAAAACTACCCAGTGATGGAAAGAGATGCTTTACAATATTCCCAGTAAGTCCTTTCACAAAAGAAAAAGCATGACAGAGAGAAATATTCTTGAACTTGAAGACGGAGGAACAAATGTAAATATGGATTAGCGTTAGGAGTTACATAGACCTGAACAAATTACTCGGCCTCTTTGAGCCTGTTTTCTGTTCTACAAAATGAAGATAATACCTAACAATGAGATTTTGAAGACTGAATGAACCTACATGTGCCAAGTGGCTGACATAATTCTTCAAACACATTTGATGTTCATTTGGGGTTTGTTTTATTTTTTTCAGCAAGACCAAATGCTTAGGTAATACTCAGGATGTGGCGTAGCATTCGTCCTCACCACCCCGTCACCTGTCCTGCTCAGCACAGAAGGCTATAGACCCGTTTTTCCACAGGTTCTTGGAGCTCAGAGTCTGCATGCAAGTTAAGTCC
>NW_021913640.1:0-1266 GCF_006229205.1 Suricata suricatta | reverse complement strand
CAAACTGTCATATCATGACTATGGAAAAGTTGATATAGCAGGAAATTTTGGGTGTCCTATTGGATCTAAAGACAACCTCCAGCCAAGAGCCAATAACAAGGTCCTCAGTCACAGAACCACAAAGATTAGAATTCTGCCAACAGCCTAAACAGAGTTTGAAAGCAGATACTTCCCTACTTGAGCCTCTAGGGGAGAATGCAGCATAATCAACATCTTGATTGCAGCTTTTTGAAACCCTGAGTAGAAGATCCTGAGCTAAGCTGTGCCCAGAATTCTGACCCGGAGAAACTATAGGCTAATAAATATGTGCTGTTTTAAAGTGGTAAATTTGTAGTAATTTGTTATACAGCAATAGAAAACCAATGCAATAACAACTCAGCACAGACTAGAATTTAATCTATGAAAAACCTCTTCTTCAAGTTTATACCAACTCCACTTAGACCATTCATTCCTTAGATTTTCTAAGTCATTTCTACAAATACATTTTGTTGTTTGTTTGTTTGTTTTTGCTTCATAGTCATCCTATCAAGAATAGAACCAAAATTAATAAGATTTCAGGTGATTCCATTTCCTTTGGTGAAACTTCATTAATTATTCCAATCCACAGAGTCTCTCTTTATTGAACCTATGATTAATACATTACTACAAAATTTAGCATTTGGTTGTTCTTAATAATGAGATGTGGGTCATCTTTTTAGTCTTACAGACATTTTTTCCAGCGGGATGTGGGTCATCATTTTAGTCTTAAAGATATTTTTTATATTTCCCACAGTATTTGCAACAGTGTCAGGCAAAAAGGAGATGCTTGTTAAATATCTGCTGATTGATGAACATGATCTGATTTTGCAGAGGCTCCTGCTAACAACTGACCTGGATTCTACAGAATTTAATCACTCTAAAATTGCCACACTCTCCACACTCCCCATCTGCTCCAAGTTGTTCTGCCTCGTCTCCAAAGCCCAGGACTAAAGAAACCTCTAGAAAATTTGAGATGATAGATAGATAGATAGATAGATAGATAGATAGATAGACAGACAGACAAACAGATAAATAAAGGGATGCCTGGGTGGCTCAGTCATTTGACCTTCCAACTCTTGATTTCAGCTGTGGTGTGATCTCATGGTCATAGGATTGAGCCTTGTGTCAGGCTCTGCACTGGAAGTAGAGCCTGCCCTTGATTCTTTCTCCTTCTCCCCATCCCTCTTCCCCACTGGTGTGTGTGTGTGCGCTTAATCTCTCTTTCTTTCTTTCTCAAAAAAAAAAAAA
>NW_021913639.1:0-1266 GCF_006229205.1 Suricata suricatta | reverse complement strand
AGGCCCAGATACAAAGGAGGCACACACACTTTATCTAATGGGCATCTGCTGGGCACTTGGGATGAGCCAGGCTCTGTGCTGGAAGTCACAACTAAATAAGCCCCAGACTTGCTGATGAGAGGCACAGTCTGGGGAAGAAAGCGATATCAAGCAGATTCTCAGCTACAACCGGACTGGTTCACCCTCCTAGCAGGCACGAGGACCCGAGGATGGGACTGCTGCTCTTGTAAGCTGAGCAACTCCGAGGCTGTGACTTTCTGGCCCAGTGTCCCTCCCCTCCCTTTCGGAGAAGGGCCTAGGGGGCTGCACGACCACCCAAATCAGCACCCCAAGTTCGGCAGCTGCTCTGTCATTAGAGTTACCTCGGGTACCACTGGGGTGCAGGATGGGCTTAGGGGTTCATGCACCAACCCCAAAAGTGTCCACTGAGGGCTTACCGGGGCTCAAGCATTATAGTGGCTGTCAGAGAGGGGTACCTAGGACTCCCCATCAGGAGGAAGGACCCATAAATTATGTGCTTTAGAATGAAGAACCAAATAGGTGATGTGGTTGCAGAGGAAGGGGAGTGTGTTTGGGATGAGCTAGGAGGGAAGTGTGGCTTATTTACGAAAAGGCATTGGTCAACATGAGGCTTCAATACTGTCTTCTGTGGAATTCACCTGATCTCATTACCTCTGCCCTTCCTGGTTCCTACCTTGTGAAAGAGCATCGGAAGATGCTGACGTCAGAGATGGCAAGTTAGGACACACGCGAATTCCAGGACGCTTCTCCCGCCGCCCCTCCCACCATCTTGCCGCAGCCTCTTCCTGCTGCCCCAGGGACAGGCCTAACCTTGGAAGACTGCAAGCACTACGCTAGCTGTACCGGCCCTGGGCTGGGACTGCCACCGGGGGCAACGAGGGTGTTGTTTTTCTCCTGTGGTTGTCCTTCTGGTTACCTGAGTGACTCATGGGAGGCGGCAGGCCAGCCTGGGGCAGAAGAGGAGGGCTGTGGCCCAGGGCCAGCTGGGGCTTAGTGCCAGGGCTGTCCTGAGCGTCCAGACCTCATGAGATGCTACCAGGGAGGAGCTTGTTCCCACATGGACATAATTTGTCTGTTTTTTGGAACTCGGCAATGTGGCTCAATAAAGAATACAGTGAGGCTCTCAAGGAGGAAGAAAGGAAAGGTAGGGAGATACACATTCTTTGGCCAGAATGCCATCAGATAGGAGAGAGCACATTCTCCTAGAAGAATGCAAGGTACAGTCTGTCCTTGTGGTGCCTTTTC
>NW_021913638.1:0-1266 GCF_006229205.1 Suricata suricatta | reverse complement strand
CCCCAGTTCCTATTCTCTCTTGTTTTCTTGGTGATAGTCATTCTAATAGGTAAGAGGTAATATCTCATTAAGGTTATTATTTGCATTTCCTTGATGATTAGTGACTTGAACATCTTTTCATGTGCGTGTCGCTCATTTTGATGTTCTCTTTGGTTTGCCTCTTTTTTTTTTTTCCATTGCTCCTTCGTTTTGTTTCTTAAGTTACCCATATAAGTGAAAACATATGGTATTTGTCTTTCTTTGATATATTTTGCTTAGCATTATACTCTTTAGCTCCATCTATGTTGTTACAAATGGTAAGATTTCATTCTTTTTTTATGGCCAAGTAATATACCGTGATAAAAATAAACCACATCTTCTTTATCCATTCATCGATCAATGGACACTTGGACTGCTTCTATAATTAGGCTCTTGCTGCTATACACATCGGAGTGCATGTATCCTTTTGATTTAGTGTTTCTGTATTCTCTGTGTAAATACCTAGTACTAGAATTGCTGGATCGTAGGGTAGTTTTATTTTTTGAGCAACCTCCATACTGTTTCTCAGAGTGGCTGCATCAGTTTGCATTTCCACCAACAGTGCAAGACGGTTCCCCTTTCTCTGCATCCTCACCAACACCTGTTGTGTCTAGTGCCATTGATTTTATCCATTCTGACAGGTGTGAGGTGATATCTCATTGTAGTTTTGTATTTGTATTTCCCTGATGATCAATGGTCTCCTGATAATACCACTGTCAACAAAAGTTTGAGACACTGCCATAAATACTGTCTACTCAAAGTGTAGTCCTCTGACCAGCAGCACAGAAATCACCAGGGAGCTTTCCAGAATTGCAGAAACATAGGCCTTACCCCAAACCCACTTCATCTGAGCCTATATTATTGCCAGTATCTCTAGGTGACTCATATGCATGATGAAGTTTGAAAGATACTGTTTGAAATATAAAAGATAAATTGAACAAAATACCTGTGCAGAATAATATATGTAGAAAACAGCATGGGCAAAATTATATATTGGTGTCAAAATTGTCTGTAAAGTAGTGTTAAGAGAAAAGAAAAGTCTTCATTTTTTTTTAAAAACTAACCTTTAACCTAACCCGATATTCTGATTTTATTAATCAAATGTCAGGTACTTTATCTGCAAGATTAATTACTCCAACTTCTTTCCAATAAGCCATTTTACATTTGCCCAAGACTCAATTAGCATTTTTGACCTTGAAATGTCAGTTTTGTTACAGACCTGTATTGTGAAAATTAATGTCTGAAAGT
>NW_021913637.1:0-1266 GCF_006229205.1 Suricata suricatta | reverse complement strand
TGCTATATTACAATTGCCACTTCAGATAGCTGTGAAATTAGGTGATTAACTAGTTGGTACCTAACCTTCTAATTTCTGTATAAGTCTAATTACATGAAATAGAAGTGGGGGTTTTGATTTTTTACTTTGCTTTTCTGTTTGGAGTATCATTGTAACTACTGTATTGTAAATGACGGAAAATAATTGCATATGTTAAAAATAAATTGTGTTATATTAAAAAAATAAAAAAAGAAATAAAAAAAGAAAAAAATAAAAGAACACTGTAAAAAGTAAAAAAAAAGAAATAAGTTTAACAGGAAATATATTTTAAAAGTTAACATAATAAGATTATGGTAGCTTTTTTCTTTATGTTTTGTAATTTTTATAACAAATATATGTAATTACAAGGGAGGAAAAATAAGCTTTTATTTCAATTGTCAAAAAATAAATCAGTAAACATGTAAAAATCCCTTAAAAATAAAAAATAAAGAATGCATCATCATCAGATTACTGAGAAATATTTGCAAATGCAAATAAAAAGATGATTATCATTTAACTGCATTATGAAAAACAATTAACAATTTCATGACAAATGGGTTGCTTTATGATGATTCCACAGCAAAGTGAATTTGAAATACACCTTTCAAATGAATGAATCAAATGAATACAATTGCAAAAAAATTGCTTATATTCTCTTTATTTGTTTCTCTCATATGAGCCAGTTATTTATGTGCTAGGGAGGGCATAACTGTATAAACCAATTAATAATTTCAGTGGGTCTATTTACTATGCTAACCACACACCTCCCCTACAACTACTTCCCTGGTCTCAATTAAGACATCATTCTATTAGAAAAATACTTCCAATAACTTGGCTCACTGTCTCTGGACTGATTATTGTGATTATAAGCTATTAACTGAAATCAATGCTATTGGCCACATACTAGCTAAGTTATGGAGTGTTTAAATTTTCTGCTTTCTATTTGCATTGGTTTTTTTCAAAAGAAAAGAATATATTACTATAGTTTATATTTTCAGACTAAGCAAATAAATTCTTTGCCACAAAGTTCTTTTTGTTAAGCAATTTTAAAAAAAAATCTCTATCCTTGTTTCCTTTTCTGTATCATTCCTTCCATTCAGACATTCCCCACAGGCATTTTTTGAAGTAAACTTATTGTTTTAGAACAATTTTAGATTACAGAAAAAAATGCAAAGATAATACAGAGAGTTTCCATACATGGCATGGCCAGTTTTCTCTGTTATTGACATTTTACTTCAGCATGGTATA
>NW_021913636.1:0-1266 GCF_006229205.1 Suricata suricatta | reverse complement strand
GGACTTAACTTGCATGCAGACTCTGAGCTCCAAGAACCTGTGGAAAAACGGGTCTATAGCCTTCTGTGCTGAGCAGGACAGGTGACGGGGTGGTGAGGACGAATGCGACGCCACATCCTGAGTATTACCTAAGCATTTGGTCTTGCTGAAAAAAATAAAACAAACCCCAAATGAATATCAAATGTGTTTGAAGAATTATGTCAGCCACTTGGCACATGTAGGTTCATTCAGTCTTCAAAATCTCATTGTTAGGTATTATCTTCATTTTGTAGAACAGAAAACAGGCTCAAAGAGGCCGAGTAATTTGTTCAGGTCTATGTAACTCCTAACGCTAATCCATATTTACATTTGTTCCTCCGTCTTCAAGTTCAAGAATATTTCTCTCTGTCATGCTTTTTCTTTTGTGAAAGGACTTACTGGGAATATTGTAAAGCATCTCTTTCCATCACTGGGTAGTTTTGACTGTTATAAAGCTCTTCATTATTACTGAGCCTAAATCTCATTTGTCTACACTCTACTTCTTGGAATCAGATTCTATAATTCTAGTGTACCTTTTACAGAGCAACACTGCATGTGGGTGTGTGCTTTATCAGTTTTATGGCTTCTTTTTCTTTCCTTTTTTGGATGTTCTTCCAGCCTACTTTGAGCTAGGATCACAATTAATGCTATAAATAAATGAACCCCCACCAAAGTTTCTAGCTCAAGTCCATGTTTATGAGCCAACATTTTATTATGAAGTGTGGTTGCTCTTAAGTTACCCAAGCCAGGCAAGGCAAATGTATGAGGGAATTTGGGGAGACAATGGGTATAAAACAAACCATTGATTTCTTTTGTAAGTTCTTCAGAGAAGATATATTGTATCTATTAGGGGTTATAGCCCATCGCACTGTAAGCTTCTCCAGGAGAAGAAAAAAATAACAAAACAGTGATTTGTTCCCTGGAGAGAAATATAACCACCAGTGACTGGTGGAATGAGCCACGTGGATTGCAAGCTTTTTCTCTCTGCAATTACAGTGCAACAAATGCTCTAAGCTAATAAGCAGACAAATGACTGTAGCAATCTGCTTCAGCAGCCCACATTTCAGAGAGACTATTTAAAGCTCTGGGTCTTTTCTAAGCAAATTCTTTTGAACTTGAGTCCTAAGCATGAAGCTATTAACAGTCTACCCAGATAAATAAGATCCTGATGTGATGGTAATGCCATCCCCACGATATATTTATCTTTCAATTTTCCTAGGCCATTTCAAGCGATAAACCTATAGAGCA
>NW_021913635.1:0-2537 GCF_006229205.1 Suricata suricatta | reverse complement strand
TCCAATGAGATTATTCAATTTTCATTAGGCATAACATGGAAAAAATAAAAATGAAACCTTAATATTGGCTTAATTTTTCTGGATTGAAGTTTTGTTACTTGATGACAAAAGCATGATTTAAGTCAGCAAAATGAGGTAGGAGGGGGAAATCAAGTCACATTTGTCTAATTCATTCTACTTAATACTTTTTTAAATTTTTGACCTGATCAAATTATTAAACATATAGTCTTAGAAAGCTGACTTTAAAACTAAAAATTAAACTTGAATTAAAACTACAGAGTGTTCGGGTGTCTGGCTGGCTCAGGTGATAGAGCATGTGACTCTTGATCTCAGGGTCATGAATTGGAACCCTACATTAAGTCTAACATTTACTTTTAAAAAATGCAGACTTTATATGAGATGTTTGTAGGAATTAGATAAAATGATACTTGCTGCCCCCAAAACAAAGGTTAATCAGATGAGAACAGGCTTGATTTAGAGTTCCACCTAGATATTCAACCAGCCAAAAACTGATTCAGGGCTGCTGTATGAGGTTATGCGGTACCCAAACTGCACAACCTCCTATAGCAGCCCTGAATCAGTTTTATTTTGGTTGAGCAAAGAATTAAATTAAATGTAAAGCTTTCATCACAGGGTTTGTATTGTTTCTAATTAGTCATTTATCCTAATGTAAAATAGAAAATTGTAGCAAGTAAGAGTGATTATTGCCTAGGTTCATTTGTCAAAATAATAACAAATTCAATAAGAATTGCAAAATAACTCAAAAGATAAATTCTTCACCACCAACACTGGGTAGGGGAATCTTTACTTTCACTCAGGTTTTACTTTTTAAGAATCAGGCCCATGTTAAAATGAAATTTAAGCTCTGGTAAATATTGGGAAACTTACCCTTAGCAATTATTTTGACAGTTTTTTTCAGAATACATTAGTTTACTTATATTAAATCCACACCTACCTTTCTTACACTGATATACTATATTGAGAGACGAATTAGATAAATTTGCACTTGAATTTTAAAAGCTCTGTGTGTGTGTATTTATGTATATGTACACATGCACAAGAATTTCTTTCTCTTTAGAATAAACAATATTAGAGAAAATTTGTCATTTAACTCCAGACTCAGAGCTAAGTAATCTAAAAGAGATTTATTTCAAATAAGTCGCAGGGATGTAATGTACAACTAGGAATATAGTCATAATGTTGTAATAACTTTGTACAGTGACAGATGGTTACTGGTCTTCTCATGGTGATCATTTCTCATTTGTATAAATGTCAAATCACTATGTTGTACACCTGAAACTAATATAATATTCTATGTCAACTGTATTTCAATAAAAAAACAAAAAATGTACATTACAAAGACAGATGAAGCACAGGATAAAAAAAATAAAACAATAAAAACATGTCTACAAGACATAGACAAGTGTTTAGAACTAAAATTAAATATTTTTCAAAATTTTTCAATTTGGCTACAAATTAACACAGTCATTTTTCCATTCTTTCATATAAAATTCTTGGAAGTACTCATGAAAAAATGTGCTTCATGTGTGATTAAAATGATTCATTTCTACTTCTAATTCCATTTACCTTAACAAAATGCTAACATTAAAAGAGAGAGCAAGGCTTTAGAAACTGACAGGAAGTTTAGTTTTCAAGTAAAATCATGGGATCGGAGCACATGCTTGTCTACACCATGATCACTGGCATTTACAGGGAAAAATTTGTGCAATGGGCAGGAAGATTATTGCTAACGCCTTCCAGAGATCATGAGGCTTGCATTTAGCAAACATAACTTTATACTTTCTAAGGCCAACCTCTGGGTGAGAGTCAGGATAAAGCCCCTTAGCAATTAGGCAGGGGACACGGGTTATTGACTGACGTACCATGAAATACCACCAAGCCTTAGAAGGATGGCTCACTGCAGAATGTGCTAACTAAACAGACACTTAATTGGGACAGTGAGATCTCCGTGGCAAATTGTAATATGTAATTTACGCCATTCATGTATCTCCGGCAAACACTCTAATAAAATGGATTATTCTCTAACACTAAAAAAAAGAAAATCACACACTGCTAAATCTTATACAAAAAGTGCAAGACTTATCTCTACCTGAGGCTTTGGAATTTTGTTTCTTAGTCTTGCTTAGCGACCTTCATTACCAGTATTTGACTTCCATTCAATATTTAATGTGCCTACTGATATTTTGTCCTGGCATTTCCCTTATAAGACTTAGCCTGATAGCTGTTTCTGCACAAGATTGCCTAAATGAGTGGCACTCGACTTGGAAGGGGGAAGTGGCTAATCAAAGTGTCTATGGAGCTCACATTTGCTTCCGACCTCATACCACCTTTCCCAGTTTAGTAATTGATGTTTACTCCTGGTAACTGAGGAACAGGGAAGGCAATAGGTACAGATGTGGCCATTTTAGCCCCCATCAAATTTTTCACTTTGATGTGTTCTTGAGTTCCATACTTCTCATGGTGGGCAAAAGGAGTTTAACATGTGACATTTCTCCGCGCTCTCTAGCGTTGTTGGC
>NW_021913634.1:0-1266 GCF_006229205.1 Suricata suricatta | reverse complement strand
GTTGATCATGTCTTTTATTTTATTTTAATAATAATAATAATTATATATTAATAAGTTTATTTTAATATTATTTTTAAGCGTTTGTTTATTTTTGAGAGAGAGACAGAGCACAAGTGGGGGAGGATCAGAGAGAGAGGGAGACAGAGAATTCTAAGCAGGCTCCAGGCTCTGAGCTCTTGGCACAGAACCTAATGTGGGGCTTGAACTCATGACTTGTGATATCATGACCTGAGCTGAAGTCGGACATTTAACTGACAAAGCCACCCAGGCGCCCCATGATAGTGTCTTTTAAAGAGCGGAAGTTTTTGGGGCACCTGGGTGGCTCCATTGGTTAAGCAACCAACTCTTGATTTCTGCTCAGGTTATGATCTCACCAATTGAGAGGTGGGGCCCAGGGCTCTGTGCTCACAGCATATGGCCTGCTTGGGATTTTCTCTCCCCCTCTCTCTCTGCCCATCTCCCATGCGTGCATGTGTGTGTGCGCGTGTGTGCCTGCTCTCTTTTTGTCTAATAAACATACACTAAAAAAAGCAGAAGTTTTCAATTTTGTTGATGTGTCATTTTTTTCTTTATGCTTTTGGTGTCATTTCTAAAAAATTTTTGCTGAACCCAAGGCCATAAGATTTTCTCCTATGTTTTCTTCCTAAATTTTGTAGTTTTAGGTTTTATATTTAAATCTGTGACCCATTTCAGTTTAATTTGTATGTGTGGTGTGGTTTATGGATTGAAGTTTGTTTTTGCACACTGATTCAAGTTATTCAAGCACTGTGTTGAAAAGACTATTCTTTCTTTGCTGAATTGCTTTTCTACTTGTGTCAAAAATAAATTTACCATATATGCATGTTTATGTGGATTTCAGAATTCTTTATTCTGGACTGTCCATCTGTTTCTCTTTACATCAGTACCACATTTTCTTGATCACTGTAATTTATACTGAGTCTTATAATAAGGTGTGTTAGTGCTCCACCACTATTTTGTTGCAAGGCTGATTTGGCTATTCTAGGTCATTTGAATTCCCACACCAATTTTAGAATCTGCCTTTTACAATCTCCAGAAGAGCCTGCTGAGATTTTGATTGGCATTGCAGTCAGACTACAGGTCAGTTTCAGGGAGAATGGACATCTTAACAATATTGATTCCCCTAAGCCATGAACATGGTGTATTTTGCATTTAATTTAGGTCTTTCATTTTACTCAAATACTTTTATAATTTTCAGTTAAGTCTTGCACATTTTCTGCTAGATTTATATTTGAGTATATATTTTTT
>NW_021913633.1:0-1266 GCF_006229205.1 Suricata suricatta | reverse complement strand
CTTTGGCTCAGGTCATGATCTCATAGTTCCTGGGATTGAGCATTGGAGTCCACACTGGCAGCATGGAGTCTGCTTGGGATTCTCTCTCTTTGCCCCTCCCCAGCTTGTGCACATCTCTCTCTCTCTCTCTCTCTCTCTCTCTCTCTCTCTCTCTCTCTCTCTCTCTTTCAAAAACAAATAAACTAAAATCTCCAGACAGTCTTTGAACTCAGAGAGATTTTTAGAAATTGTATTTCAGGTGAAGTTGCTATTTGTAGTAGATGGTACAGATCCCCAACTTTGGGAAAGAGATATTCATTCTCCCAACTGCTGGAAATGCTGGCTGCTGAGGGCTCATGGCTGAGTCCCTCTCTACAAATAGTCTTCAGCAGATGGGAACCAAAGATTCTGCTCCTCCATCGGGAAGACCACATATAATCGCTGCTCCATTTGAAGTACAGAGGTCTAGCCGTTTTGTTCCAAAATTTGGGGCAGTTGTGAAGGAGCATCCCGTCTCCACAGTTTTCCTTGGATTTGGCTGAAACCTTGTGTTGCAACTACCTGATCATGCTTCCCCTGCCCATCCTGCTTCCTCCATCCCCCTCCGGCTGTTCTTCTCAAGATCACTCCCCAGAAAACCTCCACCATGTGTGTCTCTGTCTCAGAGGTTATATATCTAGGGAACCTGCCCGAAGACAATATTCATTTAGCAAAAAGGAAAGACCTATTTGGGTACCACTGGAAGGATGAAAATAAATAGCTTAAGAAAGAAAAATAGTGATATAATACTCTGAATTTAAGCACTAGTTAATCATACAGTTATTGTGGGAAGCAGACTTACATGAGAGAATGAAAATATAAAAGAGTTTTTGAAAGAGATGAGATACAAGTTAAATATATATTTAGTAACAATCGTCTGGCTCTAACATTCCAGATTACATGTTCTAAGATTAGGAAGTACAGAAGGAAGGGCTAGGGAAACAAAAGAGTTCTACATTTCTTTCTTTTTTCTTTTTTTTTTTTAAGAGAGAGAGAGAGAGAGACTGTGAGTGGGGGAGAAGAGCAGAAGGATAGAAAATCCTAAGCAGGCTCTGTGCTAAGCATAAAGTCTGACATAAGGCTCAATCCCATGACCCTGGGATTACAACCTGAGCCAAAAATCAAGATTTAGATGGTCAACCGACTGAGCCACCCAGGCGCCCGTACATTTATTACTTCACATAAGCATATAACGTTGAAGGAGTCAGAAGATATTATATATCCAGAAGATACAATATACACTATATA
>NW_021913632.1:0-1266 GCF_006229205.1 Suricata suricatta | reverse complement strand
AGGCCCAGATACAAAGGAGGCACACACACTTTATCTAATGGGCATCTGCTGGGCACTTGGGATGAGCCAGGCTCTGTGCTGGAAGTCACAACTAAATAAGCCCCAGACTTGCTGATGAGAGGCACAGTCTGGGGAAGAAAGCGATATCAAGCAGATTCTCAGCTACAACCGGACTGGTTCACCCTCCCAGCAGGCACGAGGACCCGAGGATGGGACTGCTGCTCTTGTAAGCTGAGCAACTCCGAGGCTGTGACTTTCTGGCCCAGTGTCCCTCCCCTCCCTTTCGGAGAAGGGCCTAGGGGGCTGCACGACCACCCAAATCAGCACCCCAAGTTCGGCAGCTGCTCTGTCATTAGAGTTACCTCGGGTACCACTGGGGTGCAGGATGGGCTTAGGGGTTCATGCACCAACCCCAAAGGTGTCCACTGAGGGCTTACCGGGGCTCAAGCATTATAGTGGCTGTCAGAGAGGGGTACCTAGGACTCCCCATCAGGAGGAAGGACCCATAAATTATGTGCTTTAGAATGAAGAACCAAATAGGTGATGTGGTTGCAGAGGAAGGGGAGTGTGTTTGGGATGAGCTAGGAGGGAAGTGTGGCTTATTTACGAAAAGGCATTGGTCAACATGAGGCTTCAATACTGTCTTCTGTGGAATTCACCTGATCTCATTACCTCTGCCCTTCCTGGTTCCTACCTTGTGAAAGAGCATCGGAAGATGCTGACGTCAGAGATGGCAAGTTAGGACACACGCGAATTCCAGGACGCTTCTCCCGCCGCCCCTCCCACCATCTTGCCGCAGCCTCTTCCTGCTGCCCCAGGGACAGGCCTAACCTTGGAAGACTGCAAGCACTACGCTAGCTGTGCCGGCCCTGGGCTGGGACTGCCACCGGGGGCAACGAGGGTGTTGTTTTTCTCCTGTGGTCGTCCTTCTGGTTACCTGAGTGACTCATGGGAGGCGGCAGGCCAGCCTGGGGCAGAAGAGGAGGGCTGTGGCCCAGGGCCAGCTGGGGCTTAGTGCCAGGGCTGTCCTGAGCGTCCAGACCTCATGAGATGCTACAAGGGAGGAGCTTGTTCCCACATGGACATAATTTGTCTGTTTTTCGGAACTCGGCAATGTGGCTCAATAAAGAATACAGTGAGGCTCTCAAGGAGGAAGAAAGGAAAGGTAGGGAGATACACATTCTTTGGCCAGAATGCCATCAGATAGGAGAGAGCACATTCTCCTAGAAGAATGCAAGGTACAGTCTGTCCTTGTGGTGCCTTTTC
>NW_021913631.1:0-1266 GCF_006229205.1 Suricata suricatta | reverse complement strand
ATATCCACATTTCCATTAAGTAAAATTTTCTAGAATTCATAACTATAAATCTCAGTCTCCCTGTAGATATGAAGTGCATGAGATGGTATCATTTTCTTTTACTGCACCAGAAAAATATAAGACTACAAAGGAGTACAATAATTTGGAATATTCCCTTTAAGTTACAGGAGGTAAATATAATTTAAATATGTTAATCTGCAGTCATTAGGGCAAGAATGATGAATTTCACCATAGGATACACGCAAAAGCTTATGCAAATGACATAAATTCTTCATCTTCACTATCCTGAACTCCTTAAAAAACATTTAAAGCATATAAATGTGCATTTGGCATTTTTACTGTGCTTTCAATTAGCAAAATCTTCTAAGCTGTTTTTAGTCAATGTTTAAGGATATTTTAACAGTTTGGATGAATTAATAATCAATGAAACTAATTTTGTAAATATTGAATACATATTTATGTAGTATAAATATTATTAGCAATGAAAATATTAACAATTTAGTAAGTTTGCTAAGCATCACTAAAAAAATATTTTAATGTTATTCAATAAGTATGAAATAACAAAGTAAAGATTAAAAACCATTGGCAGAAAAGTTCTTACATTGCTTATTTTATAATTAAGTTAATTTCTTTCCATTTGTGTTGGAGATAACAATTTCTATGAATGGCCAACTGTTCATAAAGAGAATGAGAGCTATTAAACTTCTTATCTTTGATTTTTTTATAATAGATGTTTCTCAAAAGAGAGGTAAAATTATAAATTAATATAATTATTTGACAATAAGCAGTAAAATAGTTTTCTAAACAAGAGTTAATTTTTGAGTACTTATTATGCTAAACACTGTTCCAAGAACTATATAGGACTTAACTAATTTAATTTTATAGCATTTTTTTGAAAAAGACACTGTCAACAACTCTAATGTATGGATGAAATGGCATAGGACATAAAGCTCACATTCTTAATTGTTATGCTTAACGAAATCTATGAGGCACAAGAACAGCAAATAAAATTAAAGTCCAACCTTTGTTGTATAAAGCCCAACCTTTGCTGGTCTCCTTTCATAACCTTAATATTTTAATGAGATTTTTAAGCTGAAAGCAGTGCCAAGGTCCTGGGTGACAGTGACATGTTGTTCAAACCATTACAGTTGTGCTTAGGCATTTCATACCTTAAGTACCATAGTGATTGTCACAATTTCATATAATTATCTGCGTTGGAAATAAAAAGACCCCCCCAAAAATCCATCAAATGTCTATTTTTTTCTA
>NW_021913630.1:0-1266 GCF_006229205.1 Suricata suricatta | reverse complement strand
GAATAATGACCAATCTTTGCAGGAATGAGTTTGAGAAGCATTATTATAAAATGTATTAATTAGGAAAATCCCAACTCTATCTTTTCTAGGGACACAGTGGAATGTAGTTTCTAGTCTTCTGTCAGATCTTAATACTATTAAATGGATAGCTGACTAGCTAACACAAATATGATCACAGAATACATAGAAGCCTGAAACTTTGGTCTGTTATTTCTACAATCAGTCCAGGGTGAATATACAAATTCAGTAATTCTTGTCTTTAAATATTTGAGCTCTTTGATTACTGTTTGGCTCAGCACTGCTCCTCTAAGATTTGTTTCCCCTCTCTTCATTTGATGACCTAATTTTATTAGATATCTTTTCCCTGTTCAAACTTGAAAAACTTCAACTCTGTGCATGTAACTCAGGGTAAGAAATATAGAAGACATCCTGAACCTGAGCTGCACAGAAGAGAGAATTGGAAATCAGATACAAAAGGGAAGTTGTGACAGCTTTCTTTTTATCTAATACCTATTAAAATATCTTTGCTTAGTTATTTTTATTCTCTGGTTAGTTTTCAGAGAACATAGCTCTGGGTTTTGGACAGAAAAATGCGGGTGTAAATTCCAGTTAATTTGCCAAGTCTTTTTTGTGGCTTTGAAAAAAAATTACACACTCTTGGCCTAGCTTCCTCATCTGTTGTATAGCTCATAAAATTTTGTGATGATTATGATGACATATATAAAATTCTCAGCTCCATGTTTATCATGCAATAAGGGCTCAAAAGTATTAGTATTTGAAGTATTTGATGGTGATTATCCAGTATTCATGGACATTTATAGAGAAAAACAATCGGTATTATATGGATACATTTTATTAGTAATATTTTTTTAATATAAACGAAAGCCTGTAAACTTGATCTTAAGTATCTTCATTCAGTATTCTTAATACTATTATTTGAAATAAAATAAATCATTTCTAAAATTCAAACATAATTATAAAATACCAATAGATCTTTTGTGTCTTTGAATCATATTTCTAATCAGAGGACTTGCAAACCTGTGTTTCCAACTTTCTCTTATGACGTGAGGTACAGATCTATTATACTTTTTTTAATGTTTACTTATTTTTGAGAGAAAAAGAGAGCGTGAGCAGGGGAAAAGCAGAGCGAGAAGGACACACAGAATCTGACCCAGGCTCCAGGCTCTGAGCTGGCTGTCAGCACAGAGCCTGACGCGGGGCTCGAATTCACGAACCCCGAGAACATGACCTGAGCCAAAGTTAGCC
>NW_021913629.1:0-1266 GCF_006229205.1 Suricata suricatta | reverse complement strand
GGGTCACCCTCTCCCTCCGCCTCCCCGTGTCCCCGAGGCCACCCAGTCACCAAGTCCTGGTGTTTCCTTCAAGAACCCCTCCCTTGTTGTTCCTGCCAGTGGCCTCGGGTCCCACCGGGCCCCACCTCCCACTGGCGGCCCCCCACCCTTACTGGCCCCCTGTGAGGGTGGGGCAGCTCCTCGCCGACAAAGAGGCAGGTAAAGCCTGGAGGACAGCAAGCTCAGGCCTGGAGACCGTGCCCTCTCTTCCCACAGCGCCCCTCCCCCGCGGCTCGCACCCCCGCTGTCCCTGTCTTCTGGGCCACCCTGAGGCCTCCTCACCTGCCTGTCTGCACCCACCTTCCACACCACCGTCCGCGGCCCCGCTCCTGAGGCTGCCTGCCACCAGCCTGCACGTCTGCGGCCCTGCTGCTGAACCCACACCCCCGACAGCCTGGTTTCTGAGGTCGAGCCCAGCACCAGGCTCCGCACTGACGGTGTGGCGCCTGCTTCGGATGCTCTCTCCTCCTCCCTCTCTGCCCTTCACCTCCGCAGGTTCTCTCTCAAAATGAATAAACTGAAAAATAAAATCCATGCAAGATGGTCATGTCAGGAGAAATTAGGTTATGTTTGGGGGAGTTTCTTACTGGCAAGTTTAAAACTGCCACCTGGTGGGGGCGCCTGCGGGGGCCTCGGTCAGCTAAGCCTCTGACTTCAGTTCAGCTCAGGTCAACGCTTGTGGTTCCTGGGTTCCAGCCCCGCGTCAGGCTCTGTGCTGACAGCTCGGAGCCTGAAGCCTGCTTCAGACTCTGTGTCTCCTTCCCTCTCTGCCCCTCCCCTGCTCGTGATCTGTCTCTCCATCTCAAACATAAACATTAAAAATTTCTTAATAAAATACAACTGCCACCTTTTAAACACGTCTCCACTACCCAAGCAACCTCCCGGGGCTGCCAAGCGCCTGCCAGCACAGGAGTCGTCACCGTCCTCCCTCCAGACCCCAAGCTCTCTTCAGGTCACGCCCGTGTCCCTCTTCCACTGCCTGGCACACTGGACACAGACAAGCACAGCCTTTCACGTGACTGCGCTCAGCCTCTCCCACAAACACGGTCGCGTCGGTCACTTCTCCCCGGCAGGAACCTGCCGCCGGCACATTCCCTCAAGAGGCATCGATAAAGCAAGCATTTCAGTGCAGTAAACCAGCCTCCCAGGAGCTCGTGTTGGGTCCCAGGAGTCTCCGAAACAAAACAACCCGGAAAGGACCCCAGGTCTATCAGGGAATTCTCTATG
>NW_021913628.1:0-1266 GCF_006229205.1 Suricata suricatta | reverse complement strand
TAAAGAGGCAGTCTTTTTTCCATTGGATACTCTTTCCTACTTTGTCAAAAATTAATTGGCCATACATTTGTGGGCCCAGTTCTGGGTTCTCTATTCTTTTCCATTGGTCTATGTGTCTGTTTTTGTGCCAATACCATACTGTCTTGATGATGACAGCTTTGTTGTAGAGGCTAAAGTCTGGGATTGTGATGCCTCCCGTTTTGGTTTTCTTCCTCAATATGACTTAGGCTATTCTGGGTCTTTTGTGGTTCCATACGAATTTGAGGATAGTTTGTTCTAGCTTTGTGAAGAATATTGGTGCAATTTTGATGGGAATTGCATTGAATGTGTAGATTATTTTGGGTAGTAATGACATTTTCACAATGCTTATTCTTCCTATCCATGAACAGGGAATGTTTTTCCATTTCTTGGTTTCTTCTTCAGTCTCTTTCATAAGTTTTCTATAGTCTTCACCATATAGGTCTTTTACATTCTTGGTTAGGTTTACTCCTAAATATTTGATAGTTTTTCGTGCAGTCGTGAATGGGATAAGTTTCTTTATTTCTCTTTCGGCTTCTTCATTTTTGGTGTATAGGAATGCAACTGATTTCTGTACATTGATTTTGTATCCTGCAACTTTACTGAATTCATTAATGAGTTCTAGAAGGCTTCTGGTGGAGTCTGCTGGGTTTTCCATGTAGAGTATCATGTCATCTATGAAAAGTGAAAGTTTGACTTCTCCTTTGCCAAGTCTGATGCTTTTTATTTCCTTTTGTCTTCTAATTGCTGATGCTAGGTCTTCCAGCACTATGTTAAACAGCAGTGATGAGAGTGGACACCCCTGTCGTGTTCCTGATCTCAGGGGGAAAGCTCTCCGTTTTTCCCCATTGAGGATAATATTAGCTGTGGGCTTTTCATAAACTGCTTTTATAATGTTTAGGTAAGTTCCTTCTATTCCAACTTTCTCAAGGGTTTTTATTAAGAAAAGGTGCTGTATTTTGTCAAATGCTTTTTCTGCATCTATCGACAGGATCATATGGTTTTTTCCCCCTTCTTTTGTTAATGTGATGGATCCCATGATGGATTTATGAATATTGAACCAGCCCTGTAACCCAGGAATAAATCCCACTTGTTCATGA
Organism: Suricata suricatta; assembly: GCF_006229205.1. Taxonomy (NCBI): domain Eukaryota; kingdom Metazoa; phylum Chordata; class Mammalia; order Carnivora; family Herpestidae; genus Suricata; species Suricata suricatta. The sequence goes on along the minus strand of NW_021913628.1, from coordinate 148 downwards.
TAGGTAATTCTTTTTATATACTGTTGAATTCAATTTGCCAGTATCTTGTTGAGTATTTTTGCATCTGTATTCATTAAGGATATTGGTCTGTAGTTCTCTTTTTTTTTTTTGCATGGTTTGTTTTTTATAGATCTATTCAAATTTTGTT
>NW_021913627.1:0-1266 GCF_006229205.1 Suricata suricatta | reverse complement strand
GAAATACACAATGCCACCAGGACCCGGCCACCCATGGGGATGACAGGGCTGCCTTGGTGTGTTCCTGGGGACAGAGCCCTCTGGAGCCATCTCAAGCAGAGGTGACTCTACCACACTGAAGGTTACAGCTATGCCCTAGAGCTTTCTCATGGCCACATCTACTTTTCAGGGCAAACTGGATAACTTGTGTGACTTTGTTCAAAGCTGCAACCAGGTGCCACTGATGTGGTGTCAGCCCAGGTACAAGGTAAGCAGGGGCCCTGGGATCCTCCCCAGGGCACGGGCTCTTTGCTCTTTGCCCTTGACGCTGTGCTCCAGGACTAGGGGTCAGAGAGCCCTGTCCAGGCATCTGCCCAGGAGGATGCCCAGACGAGGAGACCCAGGGCTCATGAGCCCCCCATGCAGATCTGGTCGGGGTGCCTGCATTTCTTGCTAGGCCTCATCAGAAGGACGGGAAGCTTTCTTGTGGAGAGTGTCACCCAGTGCTTCCAAACTTAGGTCAAAGAGGCTGGAGAGGGAGGCAAGCCAGCAATTCTCCTGGTCCCCATCCATCTCTCTCCCCACAGAGCTCCCCACCCTGCAAGTCTGCTGGCTCCACATGCCATCCTCTGAGGCTCCCGGGTGGTTCCCTCATGAGCCGTGAATGCTGGAGGGCATGGGGACACCCCCATGTTGTTTTACCAGGTAGTAGATGGAGTCCCTCCATGTGCCACTGCCTGTGACAACGGGGAGAAGCCTACGTGTTATAGGTGTCCCCCCCTGGAATTTAATAGTTGTGAAGGCTGATTGTTACAGAGTCCCTCCTGTGCCAGCTGCCAGTCTAAGAACTTTCCGTAATGTCACATTAATCCTGCCAGTGAGCCTACATGCTGGTACTACTAATATGTCTGTTTTACCAAGGGAGAGCTAAGGCACAGAGAGGCCAAGTGACTTGCCCCAGGTCACAGAGTCTGTGAGTGGCAGAGCAGGCCTTGAACACCAAGGCCAGCTCCACCCTTCTCACTGCCCTGCCCCCCTCAAGTCAGCGCTCATGAAACCATAATGTGACCCCAAAACCAATGTACGGTTCAGACCTAGGACCCACAAAGAGTCGGCTCCTGGCCCTCTAGCTTCCCTTCCCCTTTGGTCAGACATGGCTTGGTGCCTCCAGGACGTGGTTGTCCCCAGTATCTGTAGTGAGGGCTGCATTAGTCATCTGCTTGCTCCAGGCAAGCATGACTCTCCCTGGGGGACCAGCTGAGCATTAGGAGTCCTGGGCAGGCCTGA
>NW_021913626.1:0-1267 GCF_006229205.1 Suricata suricatta | reverse complement strand
AACTTTTTTAGTTTCCTGATAGACTTTTTGTTTGTTTGTTTTGTTTTTTTGAGACACAGAGAGAGACAGCGTGAGCAGGGGAGAGTCAGAGAGAGAGGGAGACACAGAATCTGAAGCAGGCTCAAGGCTCTGAGCCAGCTGTCAGCACAGAGCCTGATGCAGGCTCGAACCCACAAACCATGAGATCATGACCTGCGCCGAAGCCGGACACTTAACTGACTGAGCCACCCAGGCGCCCCAACCTTTTTGATGGTTGATTTATATCCTCCAATAAAGTTAATAATTTACTTATTCTAAATATATATATTATTGACCCTTAAGCCAGATACATTTAGTTATAATACTACTACCTTTCAAATGCCTATTTGTGTAACTTCAGATATTGATATGACTCAAGAGAATCAGAGTTCATATTAGCATTATTAATTAAAATAGTAAATCAAAAACCTGCACACAAACAGCAGTTTTCTTCTCCTACAATCACTGTCAGTAATGTTACCCTATAGATCAAATTCTCTCAAGAGTCACCAGATTCTACCCAGAATTGTTTGTTACAATCTGTGCTTTCCAAAGTAGAATGTAAAAAACTTAGAGAGGTGTCATTATTGAATCATGAAGATAATGAAACTCTTACAGAGCAAGTTTTACAGTGTGAACAAGTTAAAGTAAGAAAAGTTGTGGATAATTCTATTAGGCCTCGTCTTTGTAAGGTATATCATTTCTAGTTTTGACATATTTTAAATTGTAAAAATATTCTAGGACAGACTATATCACTCTGCATGCATACATAAAAGACAGTGACTCTAAACTAAAAACTGTATAATTTCAAGGAAAAATATATTTATTTCAAAATTTTTTGCAAGCTGTAGAGGAATATTTATGTTTTCAGAGGAATCAAGAATGGCATGTGTTTGTTTAGAAAAATGGTTGATATTTTTAAGATAAAACTTTTTGAAAGACCCTTCTACTTTCTAATTTGGAATCCCAGCAGAGAACAGCATCCTTAGCTTTTAATTAGAAAAGTGTTAATGGAGCCATCAAATAGAAGGATCTGACCGTGTCCCGTTTAGTTTATAAAAATGGTAGTGATAATCTCTTTTAATAGTTTGGTATTCTTTGTGAGACAGGAAACCATCAAAACCCTCGAGGAGAAAGTAGGGAAAAACCTCCTAGACCTCCACCGCAGCAATCTCCTACTTGACACATCCTAAAGGCAAGGGAAATGAAAGCAAAACTGAACCCTTGGGACTTCATCAAGATAAAAAGC
>NW_021913625.1:0-1267 GCF_006229205.1 Suricata suricatta | reverse complement strand
GTAACTGTAGGGACTTTAATACTACCCTTACAGTAATGGACAGATCAACTGGGCAGAAAATCAATAGAGAAACAATGGCCCTGAATGATACACTGGACCAGACAGACTATTTAGAACTTTTCATCCACAGGCAGAATATACATTCTTCTCAAGTGCACATGGAACTATTCTCCAGGATAGATCACATACTGGTTCATAAAAACAGCCTGCAATCAATATAAAAGAACTGAGATCACACCGTGCACACTTCCAGATCACAATACTATGAAACTTGAAATCAACCACAGGAGAAAGTTTGGAAAACCTCCTACTGCATGGAGGTTAAAGACCATCCTACTAAAGAATGCATTTAAAGACAATTAAAGAAGAAATTTAAAAATATATGGAAATAAATGAAAATGAAAACCCAACAATCCAAACCCTCTGGGATGCAGCAAAGGCAGTCTTAAGAAGAAAATACATTGCAATCCAGGCCTATTTTGAGAAATAAGAAAAATCCCAAGTACAAAATCTAACAGCACACCTAAAGTAACTAGAAGAAGAAGAACAAAGAAACCCCAAATCCAACAGAAGGGAAATAATAAAGATCAGAGCATAAACAAACAATATAAAATCAAAAACAACAACACAGTAGAACAGATCAATAAAACTAAGAGTTGGTTTTTTTAAAAAATATAAACAAAATTGATAAACCCCTAGCCAGGCTTCTTAAAAAGAAACAAGAGAGGACCCAAATGGATTAACTCACAAACAAAAATGGATTTATCACAACCAATCCCTCAGAAATACAAGCAGTTAGGAAAGAATATTATGAAAAATTATATGCCAACAAACATAACAACCTGGAAGAAATGGACAAATACCTAGACACTCACACACAAAACTTAAATGGGAAAAAATAGAAAATTTCAACAGACTCATAACTAGGGAAGAAATTGAATCCGATATCAAAAATCTCCCAATAAGAGTCCTGGCCAGAAGGCTTCACTAGGGATTATAACAGATGTTTAAGGCAGAGTCAAACCTCTTTCTCAAGCTGTTCTAAAAATAGAAATGGAAGGAAAACTTCTGGACTAATTCTATGAGGCCAGTGTTAGTGTGATTCCTAAGCCAGATAGAAACCCCACAAAAAAGGAGAACTACAGGCCAATATCCCTGATGAACACAGATGCAAAAATTCTCAACAAGATACTAACAAATCGAATTCAACAGTATATAAAAAGAATTATTCACCATGATCAAGTGGGATTCATTCCTGGGCTGCAGA
>NW_021913624.1:0-2537 GCF_006229205.1 Suricata suricatta | reverse complement strand
TCCAATGAGATTATTCAATTTTCATTAGGCATAACATGGAAAAAATAAAAATGAAACCTTAATATTGGCTTAATTTTTCTGGATTGAAGTTTTGTTACTTGATGACAAAAGCATGATTTAAGTCAGCAAAATGAGGTAGGAGGGGGAAATCAAGTCACATTTGTCTAATTCATTCTACTTAATACTTTTTAAAATTTTTGACCTGATCAAATTATTAAACATATAGTTTTAGAAAGCTGACTTTAAAACTAAAAATTAAACTTGAATTAAAACTACAGAGTGTTAGGGTGTCTGGCTGGCTCAGGTGATAGAGCATGTGACTCTTGATCTCAGGGTCATGAATTGGAACCCTACATTAAGTCTAACATTTACTTTTAAAAAATGCAGACTTTATATGAGATGTTTGTAGGAATTAGATAAAATGATACTTGCTGCCCCCAAAACAAAGGTTAATCAGATGAGAACAGGCTTGATTTAGAGTTCCACCTAGATATTCAACCAGCCAAAAACTGATTCAGGGCTGCTGTATGAGGTTATGCGGTACCCAAACTGCACAACCTCCTATAGCAGCCCTGAATCAGTTTTATTTTGGTTGAGCAAAGAATTAAATTAAATGAAAAGCTTTCATCACAGGGTTTGTATTGTTTCTAATTAGTCATTTATCCTAATGTAAAATAGAAAATTGTAGCAAGTAAGAGTGATTATTGCCTAGGTTCATTTGTCAAAATAATAACAAATTCAATAAGAATTGCAAAATAACTCAAAAGATAAATTCTTCACCACCAACACTGGGTAGGGGAATCTTTACTTTCACTCAGGTTTTACTTTTTAAGAATCAGGCCCATGTTAAAATGAAATTTAAGCTCTGGTAAATATTGGGAAACTTACCCTTAGCAATTATTTTGACAGTTTTTTTCAGAATACATTAGTTTACTTATATTAAATCCACACCTACCTTTCTTACACTGATATACTATATTGAGAGACGAATTAGATAAATTTGCACTTGAATTTTAAAAGCTATGTGTGTGTGTATTTATGTATATGTACACATGCACAAGAATTTCTTTCTCTTTAGAATAAACAATATTAGAGAAAATTTGTCATTTAACTCCAGACTCAGAGCTAAGTAATCTAAAAGAGATTTATTTCAAATAAGTCGCAGGGATGTAATGTACAACTAGGAATATAGTCATAATGTTGTAATAACTTTGTACAGTGACAGATGGTTACTGGTCTTCTCATGGTGATCATTTCTCATTTGTATAAATGTCAAATCACTATGTTGTACACCTGAAACTAATATAATATTCTATGTCAACTGTATTTCAATAAAAAAACAAAAAATGTACATTACAAAGACAGATGAAGCGCAGGATAAAAAAAATAAAACAATAAAAACATGTCTACAAGACATAGACAAGTGTTTAGAACTAAAATTAAATATTTTTCAAAATTTTTCAATTTGGCTACAAATTAACACAGTCATTTTTCCATTCTTTCATATAAAATTCTTGGAAGTACTCATGAAAAAATGTGCTTCATGTGTGATTAAAATGATTCATTTCTACTTCTAATTCCATTTACCTTAACAAAATGCTAACATTAAAAGAGAGAGCAAGGCTTTAGAAACTGACAAGAAGTTTAGTTTTCAAGTAAAATCATGGGATGGGAGCACATGCTTGTCTACACCATGATCACTGGCATTTACAGGGAAAAATTTGTGCAATGGGCAGGAAGATTATTGCTAACGCCTTCCAGAGATCATGAGGCTTGCATTTAGCAAACATAACTTTATACTTTCTAAGGCCAACCTCTGGGTGAGAGTCAGGATAAAGCCCCTTAGCAATTAGGCAGGGGACACGGGTTATTGACTGACGTACCATGAAATACCACCAAGCCTTAGAAGGATGGCTCACTGCAGAATGTGCTAACTAAACAGACACTTAATTGGGACAGTGAGATCTCCGTGGCAAATTGTAATATGTAATTTACGCCATTTATGTATCTCCGGCAAACACTCTAATAAAATGGATTATTCTCTAACACTAAAAAAAAGAAAATCACACACTGCTAAATCTTATACAAAAAGTGCAAGACTTATCTCTACCTGAGGCTTTGGAATTTTGTTTCTTAGTCTTGCTTAGCGACCTTCATTACCAGTATTTGACTTCCATTCAATATTTAATGTGCCTACTGATATTTTGTCCTGGCATTTCCCTTATAAGACTTAGCCTGATAGCTGTTTCTGCACAAGATTGCCTAAATGAGTGGCACTCGACTTGGAAGGGGGAAGTGGCTAATCAAAGTGTCTATGGAGCTCACATTTGCTTCCGAACTCATACCACCTTTCCCAGTTTAGTAATTGATGTTTACTCCTGGTAACTGAGGAACAGGGAAGGCAATAGGTACAGATGTGGCCATTTTAGCCCCCATCAAATTTTTCACTTTGATGTGTTCTTGAGTTCCATACTTCTCATGGTGGGCAAAAGGAGTTTAACATGTGACATTTCTCCGCGCTCTCTAGCGTTGTTGGC
>NW_021913623.1:0-1267 GCF_006229205.1 Suricata suricatta | reverse complement strand
ATATCCACATTTCCATTAAGTAAAATTTTCTAGAATTCATAACTATAAATCTCAGTCTCCCTGTAGATATGAAGTGCATGAGATGGTATCATTTTCTTTTAGTGCACCAGAAAAATATAAGACTACAAAGGAGTACAATAATTTGGAATATTCCCTTTAAGTTACAGGAGGTAAATATAATTTAAATATGTTAATCTGCAGTCATTAGGGCAAGAATGATGAATTTCACCATAGGATACACGCAAAAGCTTATGCAAATGACATAAATTCTTCATCTTCACTATCCTGAACTCCTTAAAAAACATTTAAAGCATATAAATGTGCATTTGGCATTTTTACTGTGCTTTCAATTAGCAAAATCTTCTAAGCTGTTTTTAGTCAATGTTTAAGGATATTTTAACAGTTTGGATGAATTAATAATCAATGAAACTAATTTTGTAAATATTGAATACATATTTATGTAGTATAAATATTATTAGCAATGAAAATATTAACAATTTAGTAAGTTTGCTAAGCATCACTAATAAAAATATTTTAATGTTATTCAATAAGTATGAAATAACAAAGTAAAGATTAAAAACCATTGGCAGAAAAGTTCTTACATTGCTTATTTTATAATTAAGTTAATTTCTTTCCATTTGTGTTGGAGATAACAATTTCTATGAATGGCCAACTGTTCATAAAGAGAATGAGAGCTATTAAACTTCTTATCTTTGATTTTTTTATAATAGATGTTTCTCAAAAGAGAGGTAAAATTATAAATTAATATAATTATTTGACAATAAGCAGTAAAATAGTTTTCTAAACAGGAGTTAATTTTTGAGTACTTATTATGCTAAACACTGTTCCAAGAACTATATAGGACTTAACTAATTTAATTTTATAGCATTTTTTTGAAAAAGACACTGTCAACAACTCTAATGTATGGATGAAATGGCATAGGACATAAAGCTCACATTCTTAATTGTTATGCTTAACGAAATCTATGAGGCACAAGAACAGCAAATAAAATTAAAGTCCAACCTTTGTTGTATAAAGCCCAACCTTTGCTGGTCTCCTTTCATAACGTTAATATTTTAATGAGATTTTTAAGCTGAAAGCAGTGCCAAGGTCCTGGGTGACAGTGACATGTTGTTCAAACCATTACAGTTGTGCTTAGGCATTTCATACCTTAAGTACCATAGTGATTGTCACAATTTCATATAATTATCTGCGTTGGAAATAAAAAGACCCCCCCAAAAATCCATCAAATGTCTATTTTTTTCTA
>NW_021913622.1:0-1267 GCF_006229205.1 Suricata suricatta | reverse complement strand
GAGACAGAAGTAATTTTCTTCATTACTTTTCCTTTCTTCCAGCCTTGATTTTAATGTGATGGTTGGAGCTGAAGCAGCCATTTTGAACCACTGAAGCAAAGAGCTATCTTTCATTATCAACAAAAGCCAAACTATGGAAAGAGCCCAAATGTCCATCAACTGATGAATAAAGAAGATGTTGTATATATATACACACACACATACATATATAATGGAATATTACTCAGCCATTAAAAAGAATGAAACCTTGCCATTTATAATGATGTGGATGGAGCTAGAATGTATTATGCTAAGTGAAATAAGTCAGAAAAAGAAAAGTGCCATATTATTTCATTCATACGTGGAATTTAAGAAACAAAACAGATGAACATATGGGAGGGGCATAAAGAGACGGGAGACAAATAAAACACAAGAGATTGTTAATGATAGAGAACAAACTGAGGGTCGATGGAGGGTGGTGAGTGGTAAGTGACGAATCACTGAATTCTACTCCACAAATCAATATTGCACTATATGTTTACAAACTAAAATTTAAATTTAAAACATAAAGAGACACTCTGATATTGTTAAGCCTTCAGAACATTACTAGCAGCCACTACTTCTGTATTTCTTTTTACCCAAAGAAGGTCAATCCCTATTTGTTTAAACCATGGTTAGGTTTTTCTGTTACTTGTTGCAGAAAGGGCTCCAAAACAGATACAACTTCCTTGATGAAGCTTATGCTTTATTTGGGGAGACAGACATAACAAATTTCCATCACAATAATTACTTAATTGGCATTTATATACCAATAATGAAGCAGCAGAAATAGAAATCAAAAAACTGATCGCATTCATGATTGCACAAAAAACCATAAAATACCTAGGAGTAAACCTAACCAAGGATGTAAAAGACCTATATGATGAAAACTATAGAAAACTTATAAAAGAGATTGAAGAAGACACCAAGAAATGGAAAAACATTCCCTGCTCATGGATCAGAAGAATAAACATTGTGAAAATGTCATTACTACCCAAAGCAATCTCCACACTCAATGCAATCCCCATCAAAATTGCACCAATATTCTTCTCAAAGCTAGAACAAACTATCCTTAAATTCGTATGGAACCACAAAAGACCCCAAATAGCCAAAGTTATATTGAAGAAGAAAAGCAAAACAGGAGGCATCACAATCCCAGACTTTAGCCTCTACTACAAAGCTGTCATCATCAAGACGGTATGGTATTGGCACAAAAACAGACACATAGACCAATGGAATAGAATAGAGA
>NW_021913621.1:0-1267 GCF_006229205.1 Suricata suricatta | reverse complement strand
CTCATCTTTTTTGTTTCTTAAATTACACATTTGAGTGAAATCATATGATATTTGTCTTTCTTTGACTGACTTATTTCGTTTAGCATAATATATTCTGGTACCATCCACATCATTACAAATGGCAAGGTTTCATTCTTTTTGAAATGCAATATTGCATGTAATATTACAATCACCTCTTCTTTATCTATTCATCAGTCAATGGACATTGGGCTCTTTCCATAATTTGTCTATTGTTGATAACACTGCCATAAACATTGAAGGGCATATGCCCCTTAGAATCATCATTTTTTGTATCCTTTGGATAAATACATAGTAGTACAATTGTAGCATTGTAGGGTGGTTCTATTTTTAATTAAAAATTTTTAATGTTTATTTATTTTTTGAGAGAGACAGAGACAGAGACAGAAACAGGGGGAGGCAGGAGCAGAGAGAGAGGGAGACAGAATTCAAATCAGGCTCCAGGCTCTGAGCTGTCACAACAGAGCCCAGTGTGGGGCTCACACTCACAAACCACAAGATCATGACCTGAGCCAAAGTCTGACACTTAACCAACTGAGCTACCTAGGTGCCCCTATTTTAATTTTTTGAGGAACCTCCATACTGTTTTCCAGAGTGGCTGCACCAGTTTGCATTCCCATCAGCAGTGCAAAAGGGTTCCCCTTTACCCATCCTCAGCAACATCTATTGTTTCCTCAGTTGTTAATTTTAGCCATTCTGACAATTATAAGGTGGTATCTCATTGTGGTTTTGATTTGTATTACCCTGATGATGAGTGATGTTTAGCATTTTTTCATGTGTCTATTAGCCATGTGGATGTTTTCTTTGGAAGAGTGTCTATTCATGTCTTCTGCTCATTTCTTCATTGTATTATTTTTTTGGGGAGGTGCTGAGTTTAGTAAATTCTCTATAGATTTTGGATACTAACCCTTTATCAGATATGTTACTTGAAAATATCTTCTCTCACTCCATTGGATGTCTTTTAATTCTGTTGTTTCCTTTGCTGTGCAGAAGCGCTGTATCTTGATGAGGTCCCAATGATTCATTTTTGGTTTTGCTTCCCTTGCATCTGGAGACATGTTGAATAAGAAGTTGCTGTGGCTGAGGTCAGAGAGGTTGTTGCCTGTTTTCTCCTCTAGGACTTTGATGGTTTCCTGTCTTACACTTAGGTCTTTCATGCATTTTGAGTTTACTTTTGTGTATGGTGTAAGAAAGTGGTCCAGTTTCACTCTTCTGCATGTCGCTGTCCAGTTTTCCCAGCACCATTTAC
>NW_021913620.1:0-1267 GCF_006229205.1 Suricata suricatta | reverse complement strand
AAAAAATTTATGTCTTTATTTTATTTTGAGAGAGAGAGACAGAAAGTGAGCAGGGGAGGGGCAGAGAGAGAGGGAGACACAGAATCTGAACCAGACACCAGGCTCTGAGCTGTCAGCACATAGCTCAATGTAGGGCTCAGACCCACAAGCTGTGAGATCATGACCTGAGCCAAAGTTGGACGCTTAACCGACTGAGCCACTCAGGTGCCCCTAAATTTTTAACTTTTAACTGGTGTAGAAGAAATAAGGTTAGTGTTTATATTCTAGTACTATACCAGAAAATATGTTAAAATTATCCATTTTAATTATTTATCTGTAGATTTTTCTGAATTGCTTCTGTATGTAGTCATCCTCCCTTCCATAATACTTCTTTTCTGCCATTCCTGACACCCCTGTTGCTTTTTCTTCGCACTGGCATGAACCTCTTCTACAACAGTAAATAGAAATGTTGATAAGACATGCTTGACTTGCTCTTGATTTATAAAGGACTTATAATGTTAATTTTGTGTGTCACATTGTCTGGTAAAATATTTCTGAGTGTGGCTGTAGGGTTGTTTCTGAAAGGTATTAGTATATGATTTGGTAGACTGAGTAAAGAAGATCTGCACTCACCAAAGTAGGTGAACAACAGCTAATCATCTGAGAGCCAGAATAGAACAAAAAAGTGAAAGACCTGTGAATTTGCTTTCTCTTCCTTTGAACTGGGACATTCTCCTGCCTTCTGACATTGGAAATCCCAGTTCTCCAGACCCTGGACTCTAGAACTTATACTGGTAACTCTCTTGATTATCAGGCCTTCAGACGTGCACTGTATTATACCCCTAACTATCCCGGTTCTGTAGTTACAGAGAGCATATTAGGGTAGAGCTGTCGTGCATAATTGTGTGAGTCAATTCCCATAATAAATTTCCTTCTCTCTCTCTCTCTCTCTCTCTCTCCGGCATCTACTTATATACCTATATGTCTGTCTGTCCATCCATCTGTCCTGTTGGTTCTCTTTTTCTGGGGGATTCTGACACGTATAGAAATGTTTTTTTTATTGCACCAATAAATATTTGTTTGCTTTAAACTATCTAGGAAAGGAAATGCTCTTATATAGTTTTCTAAGAATTTTATTAGTTGATAAATTTTATACAATATTTTTCTCATTCATTGAGAAACATGAACATTTTTCTCCCATATTCTATAAATATTTTGAAATGTCTTGAGTTTCAACTTAAACCAACTCAATTTTTCTATCTTCATGCTGCTTGATTCTTTTTTTTTC
>NW_021913619.1:0-1267 GCF_006229205.1 Suricata suricatta | reverse complement strand
TCTGCAGCCCAGGAATGAATCCCACTTGATCATGGTGAATAATTCTTTTTATATACTGTTGAATTCGATTTGTTAGTATCTTGTTGAGAATTTTTGCATCTGTGTTCATCAGGGATATTGGCCTGTAGTTCTCCTTTTTTGTGGGGTTTCTATCTGGCTTAGGAATCACACTAACACTGGCCTCATAGAATTAGTCCGGAAGTTTTCCTTCCATTTCTATTTTTAGAACAGCTTGAGAAAGAGGTTTGACTCTGCCTTAAACATCTGTTATAATCCCTAGTGAAGCCTTCTGGCCAGGACTCTTATTGGGAGATTTTTGATATCGGATTCAATTTCTTCCCTAGTTATGAGTCTGTTGAAATTTTCTATTTTTTCCCATTTAAGTTTTGTGTGTGAGTGTCTAGGTATTTGTCCATTTCTTCCAGGTTGTTATGTTTGTTGGCATATAATTTTTCATAATATTCTTTCCTAACTGCTTGTATTTCTGAGGGATTGGTTGTGATAAATCCATTTTTGTTTGTGAGTTAATCCATTTGGGTCCTCTCTTGTTTCTTTTTAAGAAGCCTGGCTAGGGGTTTATCAATTTTGTTTATATTTAAAAAAAAAACCAACTCTTAGTTTTATTGATCTGTTCTACTGTGTTGTTGTTTTTGATTTTATATTGTTTGTTTATGCTCTGATCTTTATTATTTCCCTTCTGTTGGATTTGGGGTTTCTTTGTTCTTCTTCTTCTAGTTACTTTAGGTGTGCTGTTAGATTTTGTACTTGGGATTTTTCTTATTTCTCAAAATAGGCCTGGATTGCAATGTATTTTCTTCTTAGGACTGCCTTTGCTGCATCCCAGAGGGTTTGGATTGTTGGGTTTTCATTTTCATTTATTTCCATATATTTTTAAATTTCTTCTTTAATTGTCTTTAAATGCATTCTTTAGTAGGATGGTCTTTAACCTCCATGCAGTAGGAGGTTTTCCAAACTTTCTCCTGTGGTTGATTTCAAGTTTCATAGTATTGTGATCTGGAAGTGTGCACGGTGTGATCTCAGTTCTTTTATATTGATTGCAGGCTGTTTTTATGAACCAGTATGTGATCTATCCTGGAGAATAGTTCCATGTACACTTGAGAAGAATGTATATTCTGCCTGTGGATGAAAAGTTCTAAATAGTCTGTCTGGTCCAGTGTATCATTCAGGGCCATTGTTTCTCTATTGATTTTCTGCCCAGTTGATCTGTCCATTACTGTAAGGGTAGTATTAAAGTCCCTACAGTTAC
>NW_021913618.1:0-1267 GCF_006229205.1 Suricata suricatta | reverse complement strand
GAGGGCAAGGGGAGAGAGAGAATCCTTAAGCTGTGCAATTATGATCTGAGTCAAAATCAAGAATCGGACACTTAATCGACTGAGCCACCCAGGTACTCCGATCAACAAGTATTTCTGATTGCTGGGAAGGACTCAGTCAATGAGAGCAATCAAGACATAAATCAGTGTATAATATGCAGGCACCAAAAAAAAAATCAGCAAGGTAAGAGCATCAAGAGTGACAGAAAAAGAAATAAGAGGCACGCACAGCCAAAGAAAGCCCTTCCATGAAGTGATTGCTGAACAAACTGAAGTGGAAAGAGGGTGTGAGCCAGGAGGAACACGTGGCCTAAGAGAATTCCAGCCACGGAACGGCAAGAGGGCAAGTCCCACAGTGCGCGTCACACCCCGGCAGTGGCCCACCCTAGCCTGTGATGCCATTTCCAGCAGTGCCTGCGGTGGGCTCCCGGAGTCAGACTCCCCACTCTGAAGCCTGAGGCAGCACAGGGAATGTCACACTAGCCACTAGGACATGGGGGTTCTAAAGACTTTGAGCCTTGGACGCTGGGCGCTAGTGGTGACTGGCGGTGGCTCTCTGGAGCGCTGTGTTAAGACGGATTCTGAAGCCAGGGCTCGGAGGTAGAGAGCCCCGATCGATCAGTGACGCGGGCCTGAGCTAGGAGCTAAGACACGGGTCAACTCTCTGGTGTAACCCGGTGAAATAAAGTGCTGTGACACGCCTGTGGCATGAAATGCGATGGGGACAGGAGGAGGGGACCAGCATTTCTGTCACCAGTACAGAGCTGTGGACTGAGCTCCCTCTGCTAAACCAGCCTCACTTGTGAAGCCTCCTTACCAGGCTGCGGGGCCCCCAAGGTGGGCACCTGGACCATCTCCCTCCCTGCAGCTGCCCAGGGCGTGGCACAAGGAGGGGCCCGCTCAGTGCTCTGTCGGAGGAGCCAGGCGGGCACATGTGCTCGTGGTGTGAGCAGCCCGACTGTGGATCGCTAAAGGACAGGGGCAGAAACGATGCCCTTCAATTAGACCACTGGGCCTTGCTGGGTGAGGATCTGATCTGAAGACAAAAACAAAACAAAACAGACCTTGCTTTTTCATTAAAAAAGAAAAGAGGGCTTTCCTTCCAATGTGAGGACCATCCAGGAACCTGTGGGAGGATGAAGGTGCACAGACACACCACAGCACCTGGTCACGAGGTGGGCCAGCTGAGAACCTACACTTCAAGCAAATGAAGGCACCTTCACCAGCTGTTCCTGGGCTCAAATCCAGC
>NW_021913617.1:0-1267 GCF_006229205.1 Suricata suricatta | reverse complement strand
AAAAGGCATATGGAAATGTTTCTCAGTTGGTGAGGATTTGGATCAAAGACCTTTCTCAATACGGGTGGGTATGTCAGCCATAGCCCCTCAACTGTGACACTCGGGGAGGAGGTACTGGTCTAAATTATCATCCCCAGGTAAGGCATAGAGTTGTATAAATTCATCTATGTCATAAGGACTGGAGGCCCAAGGAGGGTCAGTGTCCCCCAGACATATCTGTTGGAGATCAGGTGGCTGGGAGCCCCAAGATGAATTGCACTTGAAGGGACCAACTGCTCCAGCTTGCTCGATATTAAGGGAGTTAGGTAGCTCATGGTCACAGGTATCCGAAATGCTGGGACTGTTGGGATGAGTGTTTGCTGAAGTTACAGGTAAGGAGGACTTCTTTTTCTTAGTTGAAGTTGTCTGGTCTGGTGATTTTAGTGACGAACGTGAATCAGTTTGCCGCTGCTCTTTCTTCCTTTTGACGCGCTGGTTTTTGAACCAAGTCTGGGGAGAGAGGAGGTGAGCAAGTTAATAAAGGGGATATGGGTCCAAAGGGGAATGCTCACGTTTATTCCTCAGGAATTAGGTTCTTTTGGGATGAGAAGGCTAGTGTCACATCTCTTCATAGTTATCTGAACAAGGGACATTCCTTCTATCCTCTGCTGTCCTGAGTTCCAGAGGCAAAGGGAGCATAGGATCATGCTTGCAAGAGATGGAATTGGACAGAGCACTCAAACCGTAGGTCAGAAGGGGTTAAGTCAAGGTGCTTCTGTCTTCTTGGGTGCTCAGGATTTTCAGAGAGGGTTCGAAACACCAAGAATATGGAGTGGGAGTCTAACTTGGGGTGCCTTTGGGATTCATCCAGGGGTTCTCATACCCCGAATCCTCTGTGGGAACTTAGCTGTAAGGCATCTAAATGACCGAATGTTCTGATGAGGGAGAACCTAGACCTAAACAGGAGCTGACTCAGTGGGCTTATCTGGAATCCATCCTCATGTAACATTGTGGGTCTCGAGTCAGAAAGGTCAAGGTTCAAATTTTAGCTCTTATGTGTATAATCCTTGGAGGATTCTCTGTCAACCATAGCATTCCTTAATAAAATGGATGGGCATAAGAATAAAAATATTGACATCTGTCTGGGCACATACCAGTTGTTCAAAAACAAATAGGTATTACGTGATGATGAAAGTGTATGTGACGCTCTGGGGTAGGTGTGCCATCCAGACACACACTCAGGGACATACCTTTATTATCGCTTCATCTAACTGAGTAGATGACATCA
>NW_021913616.1:0-1267 GCF_006229205.1 Suricata suricatta | reverse complement strand
GGGGCAAAGCTTAGTGCATGGGAAGGACAGATGGCTTCGGGGTGAGTGGGTCCTTCAGCGGAACCCGGAGCTGAAGGGACGATTGCAGGACGTGGAGAGGCATGGTTTTCAGCTCCCATTCTCTTACCCCCTTTCCATTGCAGGGGCCTGAAGCTTCTGACCAGGACTCAGTTTCTGCCTCCTCAGAGTGGCAGCGGAAGCTGGAAGCCGCTGAGGCTCTGCTGATGCTGCGAAACTCTTCTCAGGCATCTTCTGTCTCCATTCCCCCCGCTCCAGCCTTTCATGGCAGCAGGTAGCCTGGTCCCTGAAAGGAGAGCACAGCACAGAGTGGGGATGGTTGGGAACTGGGAGGGCACTGTGGTAAGCAGGGCCGAACTGAGGGGTCTGGGTTGGTGGGTTGAACCTCCTTGGGCCGAGGCGCCCAAGCCCGCAGCCTGTTGCCTGTGATGGCAGTTGATGGTTGCTCAGTGAATCGTCAGACTCTGTGCTGAGCACGAAATGCCCAGTGCCCTGGTGTTAAGAGACAAGGAAACTGAGGCCCTGAGAGTGCCAGGGCATATAGTATATCAAGTGCCACGCCCAGGTCTCCTCACTCCCCTCCCAGAGCTTTGTAGCCAGGCCCCTGCAATCTGCATAAGTGAGCAGGATATACATAGGTGATAAGAGCCTAGGCTGGAGGGAGATCTTCTCTGTGCCTCCAGTCTAAATGCGGAGCCTGGATGCCTTCACTAGTTGTCCTTTGTGGCTAAATTTTTATAATGAGTCTGGAAACGAAGGGCCAGAGGAGGTCTGAGGAGAGATAGAGTAGTGGCAAGATTGAGAGGGAAGGCTGGGCACTCCCAGGCAAATTTTTGGATGGGGTGTGGTGTTTGAGTGAAGCAGAAACCTTGGAGGAAATGCTGGAACAGAACGGGACGAAGCTGGTGCGACTACTGGTCACAGAGTTCTAGAATGCCAGGCTTAGGGGCCAGACCAGAAAATGTGGATGTTGAGGAGCCAGGGAATGCCTGAGCTAGGGAGGAGTGTATTCAATTAACCCAGGCTTGGGAAAAAAAAATTGACTTTGATGGAAAGAGTGGAGGAGGCAGCAACCAAGATGAACACATAAACAAGGAAGAGTTCTGTGCTGTTGTCCAGGTGACAAAGCCTCGACTGGGTAGAACAAAAAAGAGGGGAGAGCTAGGAGGGGAAATGGATGTGACCTGGCTCTGACACCTCCCTTTCTATCTGCAGCTCCAGCCTTCTAGCCCTTCTCTCCAACCCAGGC
>NW_021913615.1:0-1267 GCF_006229205.1 Suricata suricatta | reverse complement strand
AGGCTATTGACCCCTGCTTACAAAGAAATAACTTTTGCCTTTGCTATGCTAAAAACATTGTCTTCTATTTGAATGCTAAGGATACCTTCCTGCCCATATGATTAGCATTAAATCCCTTACATCAATCACTATTGATAAAGATTATGCATGAATCTTCCACAAATCTATGTTCTGGTAAATTGTGACCTATCAAAGAATTTTATCATCAGAAATCATTGTCTAAGGCAAATGCCACTTATGTGCTATTCCCCATACATTTGACCATAAATAAAGCTGAGTCTCAGTCAGTGTGGAGAAGCCTGCCTGTTGATCAGAAAGAATCTTGTGTTTCTCTCATCCATCCTTTTCACCAACACCATCCATCCTGCAGGGAATCCTGGACCTGCTGGAAGTGAACTCCAGCACCGTTAACTATAAGGAATAAGCTCACATAATCCAGAACGAGTAGGTCTCAGAGCCAGCTAGAGAACCAAGAGAACAGATGGGCCCCCTCTAGTCTGGGAGGCATGAGCTAAGTGCCATAGTTAGAGTATGAAGGTGGCAGCTTCGAGACCCAGGAAGGGTCAGCATTTCGGTTTGAATCTAAAGGGAGGAAAAAAGTCAATGTTCCAGTCTGAAGATCATCAGGAAACATTCCCTCCTACCTAAGGGAGGACTTGGCCATCAACTGATTGGATGAGGCCCACCCTCACTGAGCAGGGTAAGCTGCTTTAGTCTACCAGTCTTTACTCAGTCTAAGTGTTAACCTTACTCAAAACCACCCTCCCAAAACACCCAGAATAATGTTTGACCAAATATCTTAGCACCCTTGGGCCCTGTTGAATTGACAGATAAAATTAACCATGACACTATCACAACTCTAATAACAAGAATCTAAACTTCCCAATAAATTGATGTGAATATAATCCTCAAAATGTAAATAGTAAATGGCAGCTTCCAGTCTAAACTTGTATGTATAGTATATATATTCACATGGATACATGCATGTTACTTATAGTATATGAAATTATTATTCTTAATCATTTAAGGAATAATTTTAGGTGTTGTTCCTGTTGTATATAAATCACAAAATACCATCTTTCAAAAAATGTTGAGTCCTATCTACCTTTGAACATGGTGAAACTATGTTTTCAGTATTCACTTACTTGTATCCACATTAAACTTCTAGGTAATAATTCATGGCAATAATTAATGTCCTTTCATTATTCCTATATCGTAAACATATGGTTCATGTTCTTAGAATTAAGAATCAGGCTTAGTAATCAGG
>NW_021913614.1:0-1267 GCF_006229205.1 Suricata suricatta | reverse complement strand
AGTACTTTGTATCTCCACAAGAATTCCCGAGGAGTGAAGAGAAAGGAGTATATGAAAATACTCTCTGTGGTACCAGCATTACTAGGTTACTAAATCAAAGGAACACACTCCTGTACAAGAGGCCAGAATCTATGAAAAGTATCTCGGATCACAGATGACATGATCTACAGAAGACCCTAAAGAATCCTCACGTTTCCTTTGTATTATTTTCGTCAATGCTTTATTATTTCTGCTAAGTTTTTTACGACTTTCAATTTTTCTATTTTTTAATGCTATAAATGCTTCAGATAAGGAAAACATTCATATAAATATCATGACACCAAAAGGAACTAGAAAAGGAAGACAGCTGAAATTTAGTAGAGACAGAAATAGCAAAGCAACATCTGAAATTATTTCATTTAGAAAGAAAAAAAAAGAGATGAATAAAACGGAGACCAGAATAAAAAACACCATAACATTGAAAGGAATGTCCAGTTTAGGAAAAGAACCAAACTAGGAATCCGTAACTACATATACAATGATATATTTTCAAGTTAAAACTAGGAAAGAAATCCACTGGGGTGCTTGGTTGCTCAGTTGTTTTGTGTCTGACTTCAGATCAGGTCTTGACCTCAGGGTTAGTGAGTTTAAGCCTTGCGTTGGGCTCTGTGCTCACAGCTCTGGGACTTGACCCTGCTTGGATTTCGTGTCTCCCTCTCTCTCTGACCCTCCTCTGCTCGTACTCCGTCTCTCTCACAGAAAGAAACATTAAAAAAAAAAAAAGATTTCCCATTAATGCCTAAAAATGCACAAGTTGCTAGGATTTAAATAGGACTCTTAAATCCAAGAATTCAGAAATCTTCTTAGACCTATAAGAAATATCAAAGTTGAATTCGAAATAAAAAATCTCTCGGCACAGAAAGGCCCAAGATCACATGCATTCGTTTCTCAATTCTGACACGTAAAAAAATAATAACTAAAGATAATCTATTCAGAATCCTACAAATAGGGAAAGAGTGGAAACATATTCAAAAGTATCCTGTGAGGAAGCGCCTGGGTGGCTCAGTTGGTTAAGCTTCCGACTATGGCTCAGGTCAGATCTCACGTTCATGGGTTTGAGCTCTGTGTCAGGCTCGGTGCTGACAGCTCAGAGCCTGGAGCCTGTTGCCAGTTCTGTGTCTCTTTCTCTCTCTGCCCCTCCCCCTCTGAAACTCTGTATCTCTCTGTATCAAAAATAAATAAAACATTAAAAAAATATATCCTGTGAGGCTAGCCTTCCTCGGACACC
>NW_021913613.1:0-2539 GCF_006229205.1 Suricata suricatta | reverse complement strand
CGCCGGCGCGCCCCCGGGCGTGGTGCCCGTGCTCAGCGCACACAGCCCCTCGGTGGGGAGCGAGTACTTCATCCGGCTGGAGGAGCCCATGCCCGCCGCTGGCCACGACCCCGACTGCGCCGGCTGCACCCTCAGCCCCCACGCCGTGGACCTGCTCCCCGATGGTGGTGACCACGACAATGACTCGTTGGCCATGGAGCCGCTGCTGGGCCATGTGCCACCCCCTGAGGGGTCCTGGGGCCGCGGTGACGACTACCCGCATGGGAACCATGCCCGGGACTCGTCCTGTCCACTGAGCTCGCCTTCACCGGGGACCTTCATGCTGGCGGAGCCCAGGGAGGAGGACAGCAACTGGGGCCCAGCTGCCTTCTGCCCACCCTTCTTGGAGGACCCGCTAGGCACGTCCCCCTCCGGAAGCTCCGGGACCCGGCTGTCCCCAGGGGGGGAGGAGAAGGGGGCAGCCGAGGCCTGCAGAGCCGCCCAGCCCAGACACTGGTGTTCCAACGTGTCTGCCAACAACAACAGCGGCAGCCGGGGACCAGGCTCCTGGGACCCGGGACAAGTGGGTGGCTGCACGGACTGTGGGCCTCGCACAGAGCACACCTTACGAGCTGTCCCTGAGCTGGGCCGTCCCCTGGCCCCAGAGGACCCCAGAGAACCTCTCCTTGGGTCAGAGGGGGCCTCCTCTGGCCAGGAGCTAGGCCGCTGCTTTGGCATCCCTCATTTGTGTCCTGCTGAGGGCCTGGCACCGGCCATCTGCCTGGTGACATCCTCCCGGACAGAGGCAGCTATGAGCCGGGCTACCAGCCCCCAGACCGAGCCCAGGCTTGCGGAGGAAGCGGAGGGCCCTGCCAGACCTCGACTCCCCTTTCCCTCGGTTCCAACCCCATCCCAAGAGGCAGCCCCGCTTCCCGCCGAGGAGGCCAGTGCCCTCGACACCCTGCCCGCCTTGCCCATGCCCGCCGGCAGCTGGGAGACTGCCGCTGAGGCGGCCCAGACCCTGGACAGTTCCGGCAGCTCCCCTGAGCTGGGGGCGCCCGTCAGTGAGGACGAGGACATGACAGAGGCCACTTCTGGTGTCTTCACCGATTTGTCCAGCGATGGCCCGCTGGCCGAGAAGCCGGACATGCCGCTGGCTTTCCGCTCTTTGCAGAAGCAGGTGGGGACCCCCGACTCCGTGGACTCCCTGGATATCCCATCTTCAGCCAGTGATGGCGGTGGCTATGAGGTCTTCAGCCCGTCAGTGACTGGCACTCCCAGCGGGCAGCCCCGAGCCCTGGACAGCGGGTATGACACAGAGAATTACGAGTCCCCTGAGTTTGTGCTCAAGGAGGCACACGAGCCCTGTGAGCCCGAGGCCTGTAGGGAGCTGGTCTCCGAGGGCGAGAGCCCTGGGCCCGAGACTCCGCTCTCCACCTCCTTCGGCGGCCTTGGTGAGAAGAACCCCTACCGTGACTCAGCCTACTTTTCGGACCTGGATGCGGAGCCTGACTGCACCGCAGGCCCCCGGGAGAAGGGAGCCGGTGGCCTGAGTGCCAGGCTAGAGCTGGACCTGGAGAACTCTGGGCTGCGGTCTGCACAGCCCTCCCTCGAGTCTGGGGTGGCTGGAGGGACCCAAGGCACTGGTCCCAGAGAGGTGCCACCACTGCTACCGCCGCTGCCACCGCCTGAGGACTTTTCTCCAGAGCCAGGCGCCTGCCCGGAGGGTCCCAGACTGGACCCTCCCTGGCCCCAGGGCCCTGCCCAAGAGCCTCCAGTGCCCAGCCCCGGAGGTTCCAAGGTTTTCCTGCTGACCCCGGTCCCGCTGAGCTCAGAGGGCCACCTCTCTGACCTCCAGGAGGCCCCAGTACTACCGTCCGGACCTGCCCAGCTGGAACGGACAGGGAGTCCTAGTGCCCCCAGGACCCCACTCTGCCTGGCCCTGCCGGGACAGCCTGCAGCCCCAGAGGGCCGGTCGGAGGAGGAGGAGGAGGACAGCGAGGAGAGCGATGAATCGGATGAAGAGCTCCGCTGCTACAGCATCCAGGAGCCCAGCGAGGAGAGCGAGGAGGAGGCACCTCCTGTGCCCGTGGTGGTGGCCGAGAGCCAGAGCGCGCGCAACCTGCGCAGTCTGCTCAAGATGCCCAGCCTGTTGTCGGAGGCCTTCTGCGAGGACCTGGAGCGCAAGAAGAAAGCCGTGTCCTTCTTCGACGACGTCACCGTCTACCTCTTCGACCAGGTGCGCGGCAGCCCCAGGCTTTGCGCGGTGGTGAGGGTCCCTCCGGCGGACGGGAGGCCGTGGGCGTGGCCGCTGCTGGCGCCCCGAGCCACGTGCTGTTCTGACCCTCCAGGAAAGCCCCACCCGGGAGCTCGGGGAGCCCTTCCCTGGCGCCAAGGAGTCGCCCCCCGTGTTCCTGGCGGGTGGCCCCCGCTCCCCCAGCGTCCCCGGCCGGCCCCGGCGGGCAGACCGCTCCTCCGACGGCTCCGCGGCGGAAAAGGGTGAGCTGGGGGCGGGGCGCTGGGCGCGGCGGGGCGGGGCCGCCGGTTGGACCGTGACGTC
>NW_021913612.1:0-1267 GCF_006229205.1 Suricata suricatta | reverse complement strand
GGGCTTGGTGAGGACCCCGCCCAGGCCCACCTCCCTCTCCCTCTTCACCTTCTCACAACTCAGTCCCTCTTCTGCTCCTTCTCCCCCTTTCCTCTCTTCTTCCTCCTCTCTCTCTCCAAGGACAGCCAAACCCCGACCCAACCCCATCTGCAGCTCCTTGAATCCCACCCCCCTCCCAGCAACAGGAGGTGGTGCTCAGCCGCTAAGGAGCTCAGAGACCTGCCTTTGCCCATGACAGATGCCCCTCCTTGGTGGAAGATGCGACATTTATTAGCCAGAGTCCACAGTCCCCATCCCTCCTCTGTTGCTAACTTCTGGAGCGATCTTCAGGAACTCCCTGCCTAGGTTTCCCCACCTTGCAAGGACATCCAAGCTTCCATCCTACTCCCTCACCCTTACCACCACCTGGAGCCAGTCCACACACACACACAGCCCTAGTCTTCCCTTCTTCCCCTGCCATCAGTCCGTTCTGGGCCTTCCTCAGGAAGGGAAGTGAGGAGAGCATCTAAGGAATTAATTGCCCATCACTAAGGGGTCCATCTCCAAATGATTGTGAGCTCAGGGCCCCCTCCCTGAGTGCCCCCAGAGCTAAAGCAGGGAGGTCAAGACCAGCCCTGACTCCTCCCATTCCTGTGGCTAGTCACTCTGCTCCATGAAGCACTACCTCAGCGGCAGTGCATTGTTTCGGGGTCAGCAATACCTCCTCAGAGAATGGACCAGTGATGGTGGAGTCTTGCATGGAGACCAGAAGGAAGGGAGACCTGGGTGGCCCCCCGGCCAATCCCAGAGCTCCTCCGAGGATCCCACCCAGGAGCTCGGGCCCATGGGAAGCCAGGAAGCCTCCAGCACACCTGTTAAGGATAATTGTGGAGACTGCCTTTCCGATTCAGTAGCAGCTCTCTGAAGCTCTGCTTAGGCAAGAAGCACAGATAATTGTCCTATTACGAGCTATTCTAGTTGCAAGACAAGTGGAGGAGGACTGGGGGAGGGGCACAGGCCCCCCTGTAGCTGGAAGGACTGAAGTGGGGCCTGAGGAAGCTCACAGCCACAGGAAGAGGAGAGCAGACTACTCTGAGGATATCTCAAAGCCAAGGGCACAGGAAGGAAGGGTGGGTACCAGTGTTTTAGGGAGGTGTGGAATCTAGAGATTTCCTGGAGCAGCAGGGCTTTAAGGTCTGGCTTACAGGTACTGGGGGTTGATCTGAAATGGAAGTCTGTTTCTGGGAGAGGACAGAGGACAGAGAAGGTCTTCCAGTCTTGCCAGGTG